>NC_134489.1:109288635-109536135 GCF_040206685.1 Ascaphus truei
AGTGTGGCAAAGGGTGGCTCCTGGTACTGTCCATTCCATCTCTTGTTCTGCGGAACCCTTTCAACTGCCACTCCCTGAATGAGGGAAGGCACAGACCCAGGGAAAATGTGGGTTTGAGAATATGGGGGTCATGGAGGAACTTCCAAATCGATAGAACCTCTTTTTGTTCCTGTCCCACAAGGTCAGGTCATGAGAACTTGTGGGTAAGCAGGGTCGTGCCTTTTTTGGGGTTGTTTTTGGCAACCATAACAGTGTTTTAAGCTCCTGAGGAGCCAAACTATTTGCTTCTAATTCCATCCATCTCTGCGAGGTTGTATCGGAGAACGATGTTACAATTACGCAGCTTTATAATTAGGGAGAAGGCATGGAAGTGCTAAGCCTCCGTTTAGTCTAGATGGACATAGGATTGTTTTGTTTGCCCCAGGGGGGGTATATTTGTTCCATATAAAAGTTTTTATACGGGACTGTACATTTTGTATGACACCCAGCGGTTCCGGGATGGGGAGTGTGTGAGAGACATTGAGGATTCTTGGTAGAAGATTCATTTTTATTGCATCGACTCTTCCAGTCCAAGAGATATTACAATTGGGCCATATCACAAGGTCTCCTTTTACATTTTTGGGCCCGGGGAGGTGATGCATTTTTATTTAAAACATTACTGGGATTGCGACTCATTTTATTAGAAGAAAGCTCTCAAGGAGCTGTGCTAAGTTGAGGTTCCCTCCATGGCTGGCAGAGTACTGTGTATCTCAGTGAGCCTAATAAAGTGTCACCTGCGTATAACACACACAGTGGCTCACAATCTGGGTGCAGCATTTGGTCAGTGACCATAATACTGTGTCATCCTACACCAGTGTCACTCTCTACACCATCGGTGTCACTCTACACCATCGGTGTCACTCTACACCATCAGTGTCACTCTACACCATCAGTGTCACTCTACACCATCAGTGTCACTCTCTACCATCAGTGTCACTCTACACCATCAGTGTCACTCTACACCATCAGTGTCACTCTACACCATCAGTGTCACTCTACACCATCAGTGTCACTCTACACCATCAGTGTCACTCTCTACCATCAGTGTCACTCTACACCATCAGTGTCACTCTACACCATCAGTGTCACTCTACACCATCAGTGTCACTCTACACCATCAGTGTCACTCTACACCATCAGTGTCACTCTACACCATCAGTGTCACTCTACACCATCAGTGTCACTCTACACCATCAGTGTCACTCTACACCATCAGTGTCACTCTACACCATCAGTGTCACTCTACACCATCAGTGTCACTCTACACCATCAGTGTCACTCTCTACCATCAGTGTCACTCTCTACCATCAGTGTCACTCTACACCATCAGTGTCACTCTACACCATCATTGTCACTCTACACCATCAGTGTCACTCTACACCATCAGTGTCACTCTACACCATCAGTGTCACTCTACACCATCAGTGTCACTCTACACCATCAGTGTCACTCTACACCATCAGTGTCACTCTACACCATCAGTGTCACTCTACACCATCAGTGTCACTCTACACCATCAGTGTCACTCTACACCATCAGTGTCACTCTACACCATCAGTGTCACTCTACACCATCAGTGTCACTCTACACCATCAGTGTCACTCTACACCATCAGTGTCACTCTACACCATCAGTGTCACTCTACACCATCAGTGTCACTCTCTACCATCAGTGTCACTCTACACCATCAGTGTCACTCTACACCATCATTGTCACTCTACACCATCAGTGTCACTCTACACCATCAGTGTCACTCTACACCATCAGTGTCACTCTACACCATCAGTGTCACTCTACACCATCAGTGTCACTCTCTACCATCAGTGTCACTCTCTACCATCAGTGTCACTCTCTACCATCAGTGTCACTCTCTACCATCAGTGTCACTCTCTACCATCAGTGTCACTCTCTACCATCAGTGTCACTCTCTACCATCAGTGTCACTCTCTACCATCAGTGTCACTCTCTACCATCAGTGTCACTCTCTACCATCAGTGTCACTCTCTACCATCAGTGTCACTCTCTACCATCAGTGTCACTCTCTACCATCAGTGTCACTCTCTACCATCAGTGTCACTCCCTACCATCAGTGTCACTCTCTACCATCAGTGTCACTCTCTACCATCAGTGTCACTCTCTACCATCAGTTTCACTCCCTACCATCAGTGTCACTCTCTACCATCAGTGTCACTCTACACCAGGGATTCTCAAACTGGATGGCACAACACTGGGGTGTCTCATAACATTGGCCAAATGTGTCACGAAGATGCCAACCTATTCCACGGCGTAGTAAAATGTTAGTGTGTGAGACAATTACAATAACATTACAACCATAACACACAGTGTTAAAGTGCAGGACATTTTTTTAGCAGCAGTTGTTTACCTCGGCGGGAAGCCGGGGGGTCTCCAGATCTAAACCCCCTTCATTTCAGCTCCTGGGAACCCCTGCTCCCTGTGTTGGTTCCCAGGGAAGGTGCCGCGGTTAGCGTCCCATGCAGGTGTAATAAAATGATTACTCCCATGGCGATGAAGATTGAATGTCTTCTTTAATTCAGGTTCGCGGTAATGGTGTTACTATGCACGGCCTCATTACTGGAAACGCTACGGTGGGCATTTAAACATCCAGCGCAGCTAAAAATGATGAAGATATTAGTAAGATGTTTAGTCTTATTTATAAATGTATATATTTATTTCTCTTACCTGTGGCATCTCTCTGCGCCATCTCCCACTGCAAGGTGCATTCAGCACAGCTTTGCGCCGTCAAATGGCGCACGTTGCCATGAAAACGTGACGCCACGTGGCATCAAGTTGCCATGGCAATGGGATACCTTATGGTGCCGAGGTGTAAAGTGATGCCCCATTGTCATGGCAACGTAACACCGCGTGGTGCCGTGACATCACATAGCGTCCAGTTGTCATGGCAATGGGCACCACATGACGCAGTGACATCACGTAGCATCCCATTGTCATGGCAATGCAGCGCCATTTGACGTCACGCAGCCATTTGCAGAGGGGGATGCCGGAGAATGCCGGCGCCCGGAGATGTTCCAGGTAAACCTGTAGCCCGGAGATACGTGTCCGAAATCCGTAGTCTCCGGGTCAAACCCGAAGTGGTAGCAACCCTGGTGACACCCATTCCAGGGGATTCTACGAGAAGGGCCCCAGAGACTCACACGGGGATTAGCCTACAGACAAACCCAAACAGACCGCCAATGTAGGAACAAGCAGGGATCTGCACAGGGTGACAGGGTCCTCGATGGAAGGTGCACCCCTACATAGAGTCCTGGCAGGCTGCTAGCAAAACCTCATGTCCACATGCGAGGGATTGCCGTTTATCAACCCAAAAAAGTGTGAACAAGGTGACAAGCCGTGTGCCTCCCTGGGGCGCGGCCTGAGCCCAGGCAAGATGCAGAATAAAGAAACTCGGTTATCTAATAAAGTTCCCACCGCTCTTTATTCCAACCAACACTTACAACACCAGTCTGCACGGATACCAGCCCCTTGAGAAGGGTAACCCAACCACACTGCATTTATGCCTAAATCACACTACCCTAATGCAACACTCTTTTGGGCCGGACAAGGAGGGGTTACAGTTAGAAATGGACGAATCCGCCCAAATCCGTTTCACAGATTTTCTCGCATTTTCCCCCAAAATCCGTTTTGCAGTGTAAAATCTGCCGGCGGATTTGGCCGGTTTAAATACAGGCGGATTCATCAAAACCCGCCGTTGGATACAACCGGAGATGGATTTGTAGAATCCGGCAATGGATCCGCGGAGAGTATTGGTAATAATATTTTTTTAATTCGCAAAAAGCGAATCGCCCTTTTTCAGTTTGATCAGCTGACCAAAGGAAGCGACCGATCCCCGCGGATCCAGAGGAAGCGGGTGCAGGAAAAATGACCGGGGGGTCAACATGCTCCAGGAACTCCTCCCCCCCCCATCCAATCTCTCCCAGTGCATAACATCACATGACCCCGCGTGTCATTTGACGCTGGATATTAGGTAAGGGGGGGCGTGAGCACGGGCTGACTGGCAGGCAGGGGGGGGCACAGCGCAGAAAGTTTGCGCACCCCTGGGCTAACTTTATATTAACAATATCCTTGATTTATATCATGAACACTGGAGAAAAAAATGTATTTGCCTCAAACTATCAAATATTCACTGGGCTTTAAATGAACTTGAAAGAAACCGGTGTATTTTGCATGAAAGTGAAGCTCGGGCATTTCCTCGGCTGTGCAGCTCACATACAGGATACTGACAAGGAGAAAGCGCTCAGCCATGTAGCAATGCCATGCAATTCTATGGCTTATTTTGCCTTTAATGTTTAAATATTTTTAAGAAGATTTCCAACAAATGTAAACACAAAACTGCAGCTGATTTACAATGCAGAAAAATACAATATTTGCCGCCATCTTTCTTGGTCCTGTAAGGAATGACTGTATTAAGCATGAAACGGTGGCATTTAGTTCTGGTGCCCACTGCAGCTCCCAATGGCATCGAGAAGATGAAATGGTGACATGATGGCATATCTGTGGGGGTATCAGGGTCGCAATTAGGAGGGCTCCGGCCTCATCCAATCACAGCACTGCTCTCCCTGCAACCGCTTTGCATTGTGGGGAAGAATTGTGTTTGACTGCTGCATTATAAGGCTTCAGATTAAACAGATAGTAATACCCGCTACTCCCCTCACTGCGGCTCCAAAAAAAAGTGTTCCTGAAAAATGTCAGTCTGAAAACAACCGGCACGAGCTGCGTGTCTGTGTTGTTGCCGTAGTGATGAACGTGACGCTGCTCAGGCTGTTAGGAAAGATGGGGGCAGAGAAACTGTCAGCAGATAAGAAGCAGTCGTCCATCCCAGTGTGCTCACGTGATACGTGGCTTTATCATACGAGTATGTATGATACGTGGCTTATCATACGAGTATGTATGATACGTGGCTTTATCATACGAGTATGTATGATACGTGGCTTTATCATACGAGTATGTATGATACGTGGCTTTATCATACGAGTATGTATGATACGTGGCTTTATCATACGAGTATGTATGATACGTGGCTTTATCATACGAGTATGTATGATACGTGGCTTTATCATACGAGTATGTATGATACGTGGCTTTATCCTAAGAGTATGTATGATACGTGGCTTTATCCTAAGAGTATGATACGTGGCTTTATCCTAAGAGTATGTATGATACGTGGCTCTATCATAAGAGTATGTATGATACGTGGCTCTATCATAAGAGTATGTATGATACATGGCTCTATCCTAAGAGTATGTATGATACGTGGCTTTATCATACGAGTATGTATGATACGTGGCTTTATCATACGAGTATGTATGATACGTGGCTTTATCCTAAGAGTATGTGTGATACGTGGCTTTATCCTAAGAGTATGATACGTGGCTTTATCATACGAGTATGTATGATACGTGGCTTTATCCTAAGAGTATGTATGATACGTGGCTTTATCCTAAGAGTATGTGTGATACGTGGCTTTATCCTAAGAGTATGTATGATACGTGGCTTTATCCTAAGAGTATGTATGATACGTGGCTTTATCATAAGAGTATGTATGATACGTGGCTCTATCATAAGAGTATGATACGTGGCTTTATCCTAAGAGTATGATACCGTGCCTCTCACTATGATAAGTGGCTTTATAGTATGATACCTTGTCTGATGTATGGGTGTGTGTATATTTAAAAATGAGCGCTCCTCTAATATAAGTGTGAAAATACAGATCCTAATAAAATGCAATTACAGTGAAAAGCTGAATCCAATTAAATGCTAGTGATAACAAATCAATCAATATATATGTATATACACACATATATATATACATACATATATGATATATATACATATACACACACATATATATATATATATATACATATATATATACACACACACACACACACCTTGCAATGATCAATGCAGTAAGGGATAATGAATAGTAAATAACCAACTAGAAAGTCCATAGTGTATACACTAATATACAACTGGATATAATAACGGTACCTGGGCGATAAGACATGCAATCTGGGGTACGGTGCAGCTTCTCAAGGAGAAGTAACACATCCAGGGAGATTCTATATAACACAAGCGAGAAGTGCGCGCTCCATAGTGTGTTAAAGTATAACAAATCGATTTCCAAACCTCACAGGTCTCTTGTTCGCGAGTACACATGATGGAACGTGTGAGGTTTGGAAATCTCTGTATCATCTCATCAATGAAGAACTCTCTTCCCTAATAATACATGTGAATAAGAGATCTGCGAGGTTTTGGGAATTTCTGTCGGTCCATTAAAAGCGATTACAGCCTAGAGAACACATATATTACAACCTAGAACACATATATTGCAGCCTAGAAAACATATATTACAGCCTAGAACACACATATTACAGCCTAGAACACATATATTACAACCAAGAACACATATATTACAGCCTAGAGAACACATATATTACAGCCTAGAACACATATATTACAACCTAGAACTCATATATTACAGCTTAGAACAAATATATTACCGCCTAGAACACAACCTAGAACACATATATTACAGCCTAGAACACATATATTACAACCTAGAACACATATTTTACCGCTTGAAACACGTATATTACAGCTTAGACCACATATATTACAGCCTAGAACACACATGTTACAGCTTGGAACACATATTACAGCCTAGAACACATATATCACAGCCTAGAACACATATATCACCGCCTAGCACACACATATCACCGCCTAGAACACACATATTACAGCTTGGAACACATATAGTACAGCCTAGAACACACATATTACAGCTTGGAACACATATAGTACAGCCTAGAACACACATATTACAGCTTGGAACACATAGTACAGCCTAGAACACACATATTACAGCTTGGAACACATAGTACAGCCTAGAACACACATATTACAGCTTAGAACTTGCAACATCCTTGGGAAACTGGCAGGAAAAAAATACAAATATCTCTTCAACCAGGAGGTCGCTGGTGGTCAGGAGACCACAGACCAGATCCACGAAACTCCTGGTCAAGATGAGCCCCCAAAATTTCGCTGCTTTACAAATGCCAGACCAAGAGCGATGCAGTGCTGGGCCCGCTGGAAGTGAAAGGGTTACATTGTATCCAGACTGAGTTTTTCTTCACATTGTAGCATGTGTTTATGGCTATTATTAAGTATGTCAGGACATCCAACAGGCGTGTGTCACGTCTGCCAGACACGGAGCACTTAACCCTGCGGTGCCAGAGGGGCCCTGCACCGGAAACCAGTGCCGTACATGTTACTTTGGCAGCAAACAGGTTAATAATAGGACCTGGTAAAGTGCCCTATAGATGTTATTTCCTGGTCTGCTATTCCTCTCTTTGCAGCTGTAATGTACGCAGTGTGCGCTCAGCAACCACGCAGAACCGGAGACCGCTGCCCTGGGGTATAATGAGCATATCGTTTCCATGGAAATGCGTTACCTGCCACACTCAGGCATGTGTTATATGGAGAGCTCTCACCGCAAACTCAGGCATGTGTTATATGGAGAGCTCTCACCGCAAACTCAGGCATGTGTTATATAGAGAGCACTCACAGCACACTCAGGCATGTGTTATATGGAGAGCTCTCACCGCAAACTCAGGCATGTGTTATATGGAGCACACTCGCCCTCACGGAGCCCCTCTGTCTGCCCTCACTGAACAACGCTGGCTGGCCTCACGGAACCCCTCCGGCCGCCCTGACGGAACCCCTCCGGCCGCCCTGACGGAACCCCTCCGGGCGCCCTGACGGAACCCCTCCGGCCGCCCTGACGGAACCCCTCCGGCCGCCCTGACGGAACCCCTCCGGCCGCCCTGACGGAGCCCCTCCGGCCGCCCTGACGGAACCCCTCCGGCCGCCCTGACGGAACCCCTCCGGCCGCCCTGACGGAACCCCTCCGGCCGCCCTGACGGAGCCCCTCCGGCCGCCCTGACGGAACCCCTCCGGCCGCCCTGACGGAGCCCCTCCGGCCGCCCTGACGGAACCCCTCCAGCCGCCCTGACGGAGCCCCTCCGGCCGCCCTGACGGAAACCCTCCGGCCGCCCTGACGGAACCCCTCCGGCCGCCCTGACGGAACCCCTCCGGCCGCCCTGACGGAGCCCCTCCGGCCGCCCTGACGGAACCTCTCCGGCCGCCCTGACGGAGCCCCTCCGGCCGCCCTGACGGAGCCCCTCCGGCCGCCATGACGGAACCCCTCCGGCCGCCCTGACGGAGCCCCTCCGGCCGCCATGACGGAACCCCTCCGGCCGCCCTGACGGAACCCCTCCGGCCGCCCTGACGGAACCCCTCCGGCCGGCCTCACGGAACCCCTCCATCCGCCCTGACGGAGCCCCTCCGGCCGCCCTGACGGAGCCCCTCCGGCCGCCCTGACGGAACCCCTCCGGCCGCCCTGACGGAACCCCTCCGGCCGCCATGACGGAACCCCTCCGGCCGCCCTGACGGAACCCCTCCGGCCGCCCTGACGGAACCCCTCCGGCCGGCCTCACGGAACCCCTCCATCCGCCCTGACGGAGCCCCTCCGGCCGCCCTGACGGAGCCCCTCCGGCCGCCCTGACGGAACCCCTCCGGCCGCCCTGACGGAACCCCTCCGGCCGCCATGACGGAACCCCTCCGGCCGCCATGACGGAACCCCTCCGGCCGCCCTGACGGAACCCCTCCGGCTGACGGAACCCCTCCGGCCGCCCTGACGGAACCCCTCCGGCCGCCATGACGGAGCCCCTCCGGCCGCCCTGACGGAACCCCTCCGGCCGCCCTGACGGAACCCCTCCGGCCGCCCTGACGGAGCCCCTCCGGCCGCCCTGACGGAACCCCTCCGGCCGCCCTGACGGAGCCCCTCCGGCCGCCCTGACGGAGCCCCTCCGGCCGCCCTGACGGAACCCCTCCGGCCGCCCTGACGGAACCCCTCCGGCCGCCCTGACGGAACCCCTCCGGCCGCCCTCACGGAACCCCTCCGGCCGCCCTCACGGAACCCCTCCGGCCGCCCTGACGGAACCCCTCCGGCCGCCCTGACGGAGCCCCTCCGGCCGCCCTGACGGAACCCCTCCGGCCGCCCTGACGGAGCCCCTCCGGCCGCCCTGACGGAACCCCTCCGGCCGCCCTGACGGAGCCCCTCCGGCCGCCCTGACGGAACCCCTCCGGCCGCCCTGACGGAACCCCTCCGGCCGCCCTGACGGAACCCCTCCGGCCGCCCTGACGGAGCCCCTCCGGCCGCCCTGACGGAACCCCTCCGGCCGCCCTGACGGAGCCCCTCCGGCCGCCCTGACGGAACCCCTCCAGCCGCCCTGACGGAGCCCCTCCGGCCGCCCTGACGGAAACCCTCCGGCCGCCCTGACGGAACCCCTCCGGCCGCCCTGACGGAACCCCTCCGGCCGCCCTGACGGAGCCCCTCCGGCCGCCCTGACGGAACCCCTCCGGCCGCCCTGACGGAGCCCCTCCGGCCGCCCTGACGGAGCCCCTCCGGCCGCCATGACGGAACCCCTCCGGCCGCCCTGACGGAGCCCCTCCGGCCGCCATGACGGAACCCCTCCGGCCGCCCTGACGGAACCCCTCCGGCCGCCCTGACGGAACCCCTCCGGCCGGCCTCACGGAACCCCTCCATCCGCCCTGACGGAGCCCCTCCGGCCGCCCTGACGGAGCCCCTCCGGCCGCCCTGACGGAACCCCTCCGGCCGCCCTGACGGAACCCCTCCGGCCGCCATGACGGAACCCCTCCGGCCGCCCTGACGGAACCCCTCCGGCCGCCCTGACGGAACCCCTCCGGCCGGCCTCACGGAACCCCTCCATCCGCCCTGACGGAGCCCCTCCGGCCGCCCTGACGGAGCCCCTCCGGCCGCCCTGACGGAACCCCTCCGGCCGCCCTGACGGAACCCCTCCGGCCGCCATGACGGAACCCCTCCGGCCGCCATGACGGAACCCCTCCGGCCGCCCTGACGGAACCCCTCCGGCTGACGGAACCCCTCCGGCCGCCCTGACGGAACCCCTCCGGCCGCCATGACGGAGCCCCTCCGGCCGCCCTGACGGAACCCCTCCGGCCGCCCTGACGGAACCCCTCCGGCCGCCCTGACGGAGCCCCTCCGGCCGCCCTGACGGAACCCCTCCGGCCGCCCTGACGGAGCCCCTCCGGCCGCCCTGACGGAGCCCCTCCGGCCGCCCTGACGGAACCCCTCCGGCCGCCCTGACGGAACCCCTCCGGCCGCCCTGACGGAACCCCTCCGGCCGCCCTCACGGAACCCCTCCGGCCGCCCTCACGGAACCCCTCCGGCCGCCCTGACGGAACCCCTCCGGCCGCCCTGACGGAGCCCCTCCGGCCGCCCTGACGGAACCCCTCCGGCCGCCCTGACGGAGCCCCTCCGGCCGCCCTGACGGAACCCCTCCGGCCGCCCTGACGGAGCCCCTCCGGCCGCCCTGACGGAACCCCTCCGGCCGCCCTGACGGAACCCCTCCGGCCGCCCTGACGGAACCCCTCCGGCCGCCCTGACGGAGCCCCTCCGGCCGCCCTGACGGAACCCCTCCGGCCGCCCTGACGGAACCCCTCCGGCCGCCCTGACGGAACCCCTCCGGCCGCCCTGACGGAACCCCTCCGGCCGCCCTGACGGAACCCCTCCGGCCGCCCTGACGGAACCCCTCCGGCCGCCCTGACGAGTCTGGGCACCAGGGCCCTGCGTGCCAAGGCTACCGGGTTCTCCTGCATAATTAGTTAGTTAATTACCTACCAAGGACACCAAACCCTCATTACCTGAGGTATCCCAAACACGTAATTCCAGCGCAGCAAACAGGGAGTCGGGTCAATGGAATAAATAATCATTTATTTGAACCGCATTAAAAAAAAAATGGAGGGTGCAACATTCCTACGCGTTTCGTGTGTACACGCACTTTATCAAGGAGATCAAATAAATGATTATTTATTCCAATGACCCGACTCTGTTTGCTGTGCGCTGGAATTACATGTTTTGGATACCTCTGGACTCTACTACAGCTGCACGCCTGAAGAGACATTACTGGGGAAGATACCGTGAGTAACTTGCATTATTTCAAGGGCTGTCCCAATGAGGAGGGGAAGGGCATAGTTATATGCCACTCGCCACCTTCAGGGAGTTTTTCCCTTATTAGAAGCTTCAATTGTCTACCACTGGAATTATTGAATGATGGATTCACTTACCCCATGAAGCGTTTTCTCTACAATTATCTCAGAAGCATTATGTACGTGGGACCGAGTACTTCAGCACCAACCCACCTGTACACATCCCTCATTACCAGAGGACCTGCAGTGTATGGTGTTGGGACTGGCACTGAAGGGGTTATGTTATATGCATGTGACAATTACAGTCTACAGGCACAGAGGTATATAATGTGATCTGTCCAGGCAGAGGTCACTGAGAGGCAGTAAGGGGGCAGTCATAGGGTGAACATTTGTCCCGGTTTTGCCGGGACAGTCCCGTTTTTTTCATTTCTGTCCCGGTTGCCGGTAATGTCCCGGTTTTTGGCCCTGGTCCCCGTTCTTGTAGCAGGATGCGGGGGCGCTGCGCGAGGCGGTGGGGGCAACGCACGGGCGGTGAGGAGAAGATGCGGTAGCAGGTGAGGATTTGCAGAATGTCGGGGGGTTGGGCTTTTGGAGAAAGGACGGAGGGCCGCAGGGCATTGGTTGAAGGTTGCCGGGGGCGAGTCTTTGTAGGATGCAAGGCCGCAGGGGATTGGTTGGAGGTCGGAAGAAGCCGGGGGCGAGTCTTTGCAGGATGCCGGGCAGCAGGGGACTGGTTGGAGGACAGAGCTGTGTGAGTGGTTGTGTGTGTTTGTGGCTCTGTGTGTGTGTGGCTCTGTGAGTGTGTGTGTGTGTGTGTGTGTGTGTGTGTGTTTGGCTCTGTGTGTGTGTGGCTCTGTGTGTGTGTGTGTCTCTGTGTGTGTGTGTGTGTGGCTCTGTGTGTGTGTGTGTGGCTCTGTGTGTGTGTGTGTGGCTCTGTGTGTGTGTGTGGCTCTGTGTGTATGTGTGGCTCTGTGTGTGTGGCTCTGTGGGTCAGTGTGTGTGTGTGTGGGGATCAATGGCTGTGTGGGTCAGTGACTATGTATGGGTCATGACAACGGGACGCATTATGGCTCAGAGGCATCACGTGATGCCACATTGTCATGGCAACATGTCACCGACTGATGTCAGTGTCTCGTTGTCATGGCAACGGGGTGCGTCACGTGATGTAATTTGTTTTATAAATAATTTTTTTATGTGTCGCGGTTTTTCATTTTGAAAATCTGGTCACCCTAGGTGCAGAGGTATATAATGTGACCTGTCCAGGCAGAGGTCACTGAGAGGCAGTAAGGGCACAGAGGTATATAATGTGACCTGTCCAGGCAGAGGTCACTGAGAGGCAGTTAGGGCACAGGGTATATAATGTGACCTGTCCAGGCAGAGGTCACTGAGAGGCAGCAAGGGCACAGAGGTACATAATGTGACCTGTCCAGGCAGAGGTCACAGAGAGGCAGTAAGGGCACAGAGGTATATAATGTGACCTGTCCAGGCAGAGGTCACTGAGAGGCAGTAAAGGCACAGAGGTATATAATGTGACCTGTCCAGGCAGAGGTCACTGAGAGGCAGTAAGGGCACAGAGGTACATAATGTGACCTGTCCAGGCAGAGGTCACAGAGAGGCAGTAAGGGCACAGAGGTATATAATGTGACCTGTCCAGGCAGAGGTCACTGAGAGGCAGTAAGGGTACAGAGGTATACAATGTGACCTGTCCAAGCTGAGGTCACTGAGAGGCAGTAAGGGCACAGAGGTATATAATGTGACCTGTCCAGGCAAAGGTCACTGAGAGGCAATAAGGGCACAGAGGTACATAATGTAACCTGTCCCGGCAGAGGTCACTGAGAGGCAGTAAGGACACAGAGGTACATAATGTGACCTGTCCCGGCAGAGATCACTGAGAGGCAGTAAGGGTGCAGAGGTACATAATGTGACCTGTCCCGGCAGAGATCACTGAGAGGCAGTAAGGGTGCAGAGGTACATAATGTGACCTGTCCCGGCAGAGATCACTGAGAGGCAGTAAGGACACAGAGGTACATAATGTGACCTGTCCCGGCAGAGATCACTGAGAGGCAGTAAGGGTGCAGAGGTACATAATGTGACCTGTCCCGGCAGAGATCACTGAGAGGCAGTAAGGGTGCAGAGGTATATAATGTGACCTGTCCAGGCAGAGATCACTGAGAGGCAGTAAGGGTGCAGAGGTACATAATGTGACCTGTCCCGGCAGAGATCACTGAGAGGCAGTAAGGGTGCAGAGGTATATAATGTGACCTGTCCAGGCAGAGATCACTGAGAGGCAGTAAGGGTGCAGAGGTATATAATGTGACCTGTCCAGGCAGAGGTCACTGAGAGGCAGTAAGGGTGCAGCAAACAATAGATTATACAAACACCAAATACACAAACATTTTTCAGACCGCTCCCAGCAAAACGATTACCAGAGAGGACAGTAAACAAGAGGAACTGAAAGTGCAGCAGAAAGTGGGAGCCGTCCCCAAAAACATCCCCCGGGGCGGCATTATGCACCTCACTACCGACTGAGACCCCGCCGCGATCCATCTGCCATACTGACTTATAGCTCATAAAAAAACATCACAGTTATTTAACGCTCAGTTGTTAACTTTGGAATCTGCTGATATTGTAGCATTTTAGTATTTTGTCTTCAGTTTAGAATGATGTTTTTTTTGTTTTTTTAAAGGTTGTTTTATGTTAGGTTTATACATTTTTGTATTAAATTTTTATAGTTTTGGAGCTGGTAATCTTAATTTATTGTATACTAGCTGAGAGACCCGGCGTTGCCCGGGATGTAAATGCGTAATAGGTAGTATTATTTATAAATCGTGGAACAATAGGTGACTGTTTGTTGTAAAGGTTGGATAATAATATTGAAAAGAAAGATGGAAGAAAATGTAATACGATGTTGTATAAAAATGGTTTATTGTAAACACACCACAGTACAATGTATATTTTGGTGCCATAAGTGATGTGAAAATGTGAGGCGTGTGTCCTGCTAGGGTGTGAGCGTGTGTGAGGCGGCGGGTGGGTGTTCAGTACGGGTGGCGCGTGGGTAGTGAGTGCTGGCTGTGGGTCGGGGTCCTGCTAGGGTGTGAGGCGGCGGGTGTGTGGCGAGTGCGGGTGACAGCTGGTCAGTGATATTGTTGCGTAGGGGCAGGATGCGCCAGGTGTGTCGAGTGTGTGGGGTGGGTGAGAGGCGGTGGGTGTGTGTCGAGTGTGTGGGGTGGGTGAGAGGCGGCGGGTGTGTGTCGAGTGTGGCAGGTCTGTTTAGTGCGTGCGGCGGCTGTGTGGCGCGGGGATGTGAGCGGTGGGCGGGTGAAAGGCAGAAGTGCGGGTGGCGAAAGGCAGAGGCGGGAGGGCGGACGAAAGGCGTTGAAGGAGGGAGGTGAGGTCGGAGGGGTGGTGAGGGGAGGTGAAGGGGGGCGGAGGGGAGGTCGGAGGGGAGGTGAGGATGGGTGGTGAGGGGGGATGGTGAGGGGAGGTGAAGGGGGGGCGGAGGGGAGGTGAAGGGGGGCGGGAGGGGGGGTGAGGGGAGGTGAAGGGGGAGAGGTGAAGGGAGGTGGAGGGGGTTGCCGGGAGGTGAAGGGAGGGGGGCGGGTGACAGGAGGTGAAGGGAGGGGGGGGGTGACAGGAGGGGGGTGACAGGAGGCGAAGGGGGGGGTGGTGACAGGAGGTGAAGGGAGGAAGGGAAGGGGCAGGTGGAGGAGAGGAAGGGGAAGAGGGAGGTGGGGGAGGAGGGGAAGGGGGGATGGGGGGAGGGGGGGGGAAAGGGTGAAGGGGGGGAGGGGGGGGGAAGGGTGAAGGGGGGGAGGTAAGGGTGAAGGGGGGGAGGGGTGAAGGGGGGGAGGGGTGAAGGGGGAAAGGGGGTAAAGGTGGGGGAGGGGAAAAGGGGGGAAAGGTGGAGGAGGAGGGAAAGGTGGAGGAGGAGGGAAAGGGGGGAAAGAGGGGGGAAGGGGGAAAGAGGGGGGAAGGGGGGAAAGAGGGGGGAAGGGGGGAAAGAGGGGGGAAGGGGGTGGAGGGGGGGAAGGGGGTGGAGGGGGGGGAAGAGGGGGATGGGGAAAGGGGGAGGTGGAGGAGGGGAAGTGAGGAGGGTAAGGGGGGAGGTGAGGAGGGTAAGGGGGGAGGTGAGGAGGTTAGGGGGGAGGTGAGGAGGGGAAGGGGGAGGTGGAGGAGGGGAAGGGGGGGGGAGGTGGAGGAGGGGGGAGGTGGAGGAGGGGAAGGGGGGAGATGGAGGAGGGGAAGGGGGGAGATGGAGGAGGGGAAGGGGGGAGATGGAGGAGGGGAAGGGGGGAGGTGGTGGGAAGAGGGGGGAGGTGGGGGGAAGAGGGGGGAGCTGGTGGGATGGGGGGAGGATGTGGGAAGGGGGGAGGAGGGGGGAGGAGGTGGGAAGGGGGGAGGAGGGGGGAGGTGGGAAGGGGGGGGAGGTGGTGGGAAGGGGGTGGGAAGGTGGGAAGGTGGGAAGGGGGGGGAGGTGGTGGGAAGGGGGGGGGCGGTGGAAAGGGGGGGGAGGTGGTGGGAAGAGGGGGGAGGTGGTGGGAAGGTGGGAAGGGGGGAGGTGGTGGGAGGTTGTAAGGGGGAGTGAAGGGAAGGTGAAGGGGAGTGAAGGGGGGTGAAGGGGGGTGAAGGTGAAGGGGGGTGAAAATGGGGTGGAGGTGAAGGGGGGGGGGTGGAGGGGAGGTGAAGGGGGGGTGGAGGGGAGGTGAAGGGGGGGGGTGGAGGGGAGGTTAAGGGGGGGTGAAGGGGAGGTTGAAGTGGAGGGGATGTGGAAGGGAGGGGAAGTGTAGTGAGGTGGAGGGGAGGTGGAGGGGGGGTGGAGGGGAGGTGGAGGGGATGTGGAAGGGAGGGGAAGTGTAGTGAGGGTGGGTGAGGGGAGGTGAAGGCCGCTCACTCACCCGTCCAGCAGCTCCCACGTGGATCTGAGGCGGGAGGCAGCGTGTTGTGGCCGCTCCCCCGCTGACTGTAGCGGCGCCGGGGGGGGGGGTGGAGGGGAAGTGAGTGAGGGGAGGTGATCACTCCGCTCCCCCGCTGACTGTAGCGGCGCCGGGGGGGGTGGAGGGGAAGTGAGTGAGGGGAGGTGATCACTCCGCTCCCCCGCTGAGTGTAGCGGCGCCGGGGGGGGTAGAGGGGAAGTGAGTGAGGGGAGGTGATCACTCCGCTTCCCCGCTGACTGTAGCGGTGCCGGGGGGGGGGGGTGGAGGGGAAGTGAGTGAGGGGAGGTGATCACTCCGCTCCCCCGCTGAGTGTAGCGGCGCCGGGGGGGGTAGAGGGGAAGTGAGTGAGGGGAGGTGATCACTCCGCTTCCCCGCTGACTGTAGCGGTGCCGGGGGGGGGGGGGGTGGAGGGGAAGTGAGTGAGGGGAGGTGATCACTCCGCTCCCCCGCTGAGTGTAGCGGCGCCGGGGGGGGTGGAGGGGAAGTGAGTGAGGGGAGGTGAAGGGGACGTGAAGACCGCTCACTCACCCGCCCGGCCGCTCACTCACCCGTCCGGCAGCTCCCACGTGGAGGGGGGGGGGGTGAAAGCGCGGGAAACAGGGAGAGGCGGAGGAAGAGGCGGAGCCTCCGGGACCGGTGGGGAAGAGAGCGGGAGATGTGCTGCTAACACTGTGAGCCCCGCTAATGTATGTAAACCCCCCCCCCCGTGTGTGTGTGTGTGTGTGTGTGTGTGTGTGTGGTTTTTTTTGGACCTTTGGCCCGTCACTCCGCCTCAGGCCAATGAGAGGTGTGGGGGGCGGGCCAAGGGGGTGGTGTGAGTGTGTGAGCCCATTGAGAGGTGTGCGGGGGCGGGCGGGCCAAGGGACCAATGAGATTGCCGCTAGGGACACCGGACATCCAGGCAGGCAAACATACAGTGCTTTCACTAATATAGTATATAAGATATAAGATATTAGATACTAGCTGAGAGCCCCGGCGTTGCCCGGGATGTTTGTGGTGTGGGTGTGGCATTTGGGTGGGGAGTGGTCCACACGGCCCATGTGCGGTGGTAGTGCTGCTGTGGCTGTACTGATGGTGATTGTATCGGTGTGCTGATTTGGGAGGGTTTGGTGCTGATGTGGGGGTGCGGATGTGGGTGTGCCGATGGGGGAGGTGCAAAGGTGCCGATGTGTGGGTGCTGATGGTGTTGATGGGGGCTGGGAATGGCGGGGAGCCGAGAATGCCAGTGTGCTGGGGGGGCATGGGATACCGGTGTGCTGATGTGGTGGTGCTGGGGATAGTGTGTGTATACGTGTGTGTGTGTATACATTGTATGTGTGTGTGTATACATGTGTGTGTATGTGTACGTGTGTGTGTATACATGTTTGTGTGTATACATTGTATGTGTGTGTGTGTGTATACACGTGTGTGTGTATGTGTACGTGTGTGTGTATGTGTACGTGTGTGTATACACGTGTGTGTGTATACATTGTGTGTGTGTATACATGTGTGTGTATACACATGTGTGTATACACATGTATACATGTTTGTGTGTGTGTATACATGTTTGTGTGTATAAGTGTGTGTGTGTATACATGTGTGTGTGTGTATACATATGTGTGTGTATACATGTGTGTGTGTATACATTATGTGTGTGTATACCTGTGTGTATACGTGTGAGTGTATACGTGTGTGAGTGTATACGTGTGTGTATGTCTCCATGTGTGTGTGTGTCCATGTGTGTGTGTGTGTGTCTACGTGTCCATGTGTGTGTGTGTCTACGTGTACATGTGTGTGTCTACGTGTACGTGTGTGTCTACGTGTACATGTGTGTGTCTGTGTTTGTGTATACGTGTGTGTGTTTGTGTATACGTGTGTGTTTGTGTATGTGTGTGGGGGAGGAGGGGGGGAAGGGGAGGAGGGGGGGAAGGGGAGGGGGGAAGGGGGGGGAAGGGGGGAAGGGGGGGAGGGGGGGAGGGGGGGAAGGGGGGGGAAGGGGGGGAGGGCGGAAGGGGAGGGGGGGAGGGGCGGGGAAGGGGAGGGGGAGGGGGGAAGGGGAGGGGGGGATAAGTGGGAGGTGGTGGGAAGGGGGGGAGCTGGTGGGAAGGGGGGGGGAGGTGGTGGGAAGGGGGGGAGGTGGTGGGAAGGGGGGGAGGAGGTGGTGGGAAGGGGGGAAGGGGGGGGTGGTGTGAAGGTGGGGGGAGGTGGTGTGAAGGTGGGGGGAGGTGGTGAGGAGGGGGGAGGTGGTGGGAGGTTGTAAGGGGGGAGTGAAGGGAAGGTGAAGGGGGGGTGAAGGTGGGGGTGGAGGGGGGTGAAGGTGGGGGTGGAGGTGGGGGTGGAGGGGGGTGGAGGGGGGGGTGGAAGGGAGGGGGGGTGAAGGGGGGGGGGGGTGGAGGGGAGGTGAAGGAGGGGGGGAGGTGGTGGGGGGAAGGGAGGTGAAGGGAGGTGAGGGTTGGGTGAAGGGGAGGTGAAGGCCGCTCACTCGTCCGGCCGCTCCCACGTGGATCTGAGGTGGGAGGCCCGGGCCGCGCTTCCCCTCTCCGGTAGCGGCGCACGTGAGGGGGAGTGCAGGAGGCCCGGTCCGCGCTTCCTCCGGTAGCGGCGCACGTGAGGGGGAGTGCAGGAGGCCCGGTCCGCGCTTCCTCCGGTAGCGGCGCACGTGAGGGGGAGTGCAGGAGGGCCGGTCCGCGCTTCCTCCGGTAGCGGCGCACGTGAGGGGGAGTGCAGGAGGCCCGGTCCGCGCTTCCTCCGGTAGCGGCGCACGTGAGGGGGAGTGCAGGAGGCCCGGTCCACGCTTCCTCCGGGAGCGGCGCACGTGAGGGGGAGTGCAGGAGGCCCGGTCCGCGCTTCCTCCGGGAGAGGCGCACGTGAGGGGGAGTGCAGGAGGCCCGGTCCGCGCTTCCTCCGGTAGCGGCGCACATGAGGGGGAGTGCAGGAGGCCCGGGCCGCGCCGCGAGGGAGGAGGAGGCTGTAGTTTGCTGCTCTCCGCGGCGCACGGTGAGGGTGATGGTGCGGCTGGGGATGTTGCAGAGCGTGGGGATTTGGGTGAGGTGGGGGGAGAGAGTGAGGGGCACCAGGAGAGGAGGGGGGGTGGGGGGTGTGTGTGTGTGTGTGTGTGTTTGTGTGTGTGTGTCCCTGTGTGTCCTTTGGCCCGTCACTCCACCTCAGGCCAATGAGAGGTGCGGGGGCGGGCAGGCCAAGGGACCAATGAGATTGCCGCTAGGGACGCAGACATACAGTGAACTCAGAAATATATAGTAGATAGCTTATTTGTTACATACTATGATCAGGTAGATGTACTCGATGACATGTTTATTTAAGTGGGGATATGTGTGTGAGATGCTGGGTGTGTGTGCGTGCGTGAGATGCTGTGTGTGTTTGTGTGTGAGATGCTGGGTGTGTGTGTAGTGCGTGAGATGCTGTATGTGTTTGTGTGTGAGATGCTGGGTGTGTGTGTTTGTGTGAGATGCTGGATGTGTGTGAGATGCTGGATATGTGTGAGAAGCTGGGTATGTGTGCGTGAGATGCTGTGTGTGTTTGTGTGTGAGATGCTGGATATGTGTGTGAGAAGCTGGGTGTGTGTGTGCGGGAGATGCTGTATGTGTTTGTGTGTGAGATGCTGGGTGTGTGTGTTTGTGTGAGATGCTGGATGTGTGTGAGATGCTGGGTATGTGTGTGCGTGAGATGCTGTATGTGTTTGTGTGTGAGATGCTGTGTGTGTGCGTGAGATGCTGTATGTGTTTGTGTGTGAGATGCTGGGTGTGTGTGTTTGTGTGAGATGCTGGATGTGTGTGAGATGCTGGGTATGTGTGTGCGTGAGATGCTGTATGTGTTTGTGTGTGAGATGCTGGGTGTGTTTGTGCGTGAGATGCTGTATGTGTTTGTGTGTGAGATGCTGGGTGTGTGTGTTTGTGTGAGATGCTGGATGTGTGTGAGAAGCTGGGTATGTGTGCGTGAGATGCTGTGTGTGTTTGTGTGTGAGATGCTGGGTATGTGTGTGTTTGTGTGAGATGCTGGATATGTGTGATACAGTGGTGTGAAAAATAAAGTACACCCTCTTTGAATTCTATGGTTTTACATATCAGGAGATAATAACAATCATCTGTTCCTTAGCAGGTATTAAAATTAGGTAAATACAACCTCAGATGAACAACAACACATGACATATTACACCGTGTCATGATTTATTTAACAAAAATAAAGCCAAAATGGAGAAGCCAACTAGTCTACTGCTGCGGCACAGTTTATTCGAGCATTTGCCCGTTCTGTGCCGCAGCAGTAGCCTGGCGCGCGCCCGAGAGTGACGGGCGCACGCCGAAGCAGCGGAAGAGCGCCCTCCGATCGGGGCGCTCTCCCTACCGCTGCCGGGTCCGCCGGGTCCCCCGGAACCCCCTGCCGCTGTCCCGCGATCGCGGGACACCAGGGCTCCCTCGGGGAGCCCCTGGACGCGCGTGCAGGGGGCGCACGCTCCCGATGACGCGTGACCGCGCGTCTATGACGCGCGGCACGCCGAGGGGCGGCCACTAGCAAGCCGGGAGATTTCCCGGCTTGCGGTACCGACCACACTTCAATAAAGTGTGTCGGTAGTGTAGTTGAAAGGGGTTGAAATATTCCCAATCAAAGAGAAGACCACTCCACAGCATATTGTATAAGAGGGGCAGAAAGGTATTTCCACTCCGCACAAGTAGCCCCACACCTCCGGAGATATCTGCTCCTCTGCTCACCTCTGTCACGGAGCTCCTTTCATTGCCCATTCATTGTAGGCTCTAATACCTTCTAATGGACAACGTGAAGGAATTGCATCCAAGAAATGATAACGTTCAGAGTCTTCCAAACCTCACGGATCTCCTGGTGCCCGTTTTAGGCTGCATCCAGGGTCCGCGCTTAGGCGCTGACCCGTGCTGACGCTTCTCGGTGAGCCCCTGCAGCCGCAATGAGAGCGGCTTTAGCAGGGGCTCGCGCACGCTTCCGCGCGCTTGGTCTTTTTCAAAAGATAGATTTTCACACTCACGGGAGCGCAGGGCCGGTCAAGTGAGCGGTTCGCCCAATGAGGGCGAACCAGCTCCGTGATGTCACAGCCCCCCCCCGACACGCCCCCGGACGGCGCGCGGACCAAGGCCAGGGAAAGCACCCGCTTTCCCTCAGCCTCCGCACGGCTGCAGTCTCTATGGACGCAGCCTTATTGTTCATTAACGCCATTACCCATCCCCCTTATTGGGAAACTGCATGCGCTTGTATGTAACCTTGTGGTTAAGCGAAGCAGATACCAAAGCACATCAACTCAATGCAAAACAAAGGCCTACTGGGGTATTTACGGAAGTCTCCTCACAGTGGTGCTTACTGGAGGGAAATCAGCACCAGAATTATAGAACAAACACAATTGCTTTCAATTGGATTCTTTTTCCTTTTAAACAAGGTGCGTCTTTCACATTGGTTTTGCTGCCAGACACTTTAGTAAATATCCCTTTATGTTTCAAGATCCTGGACACAGGGCCACTGACCATGGGAGCAGACGACCTGGGCCTAGAGGAGGATACGGGTCGGCCAGTTGGGGCCCCTTCCTCCGTTGGGTTCTCCCTCTCCTATGAAATGGGCCCAGATGGTGCTGGTCCCAACTGTTGCCCCTCTCTCCTCAACGAGCCCCAGGTCAGTCCTCTAGTCCCGAGCCCCAGGTCAGTCCTCCAGTCCCGAGCCCCAGGTCAGTCCTCCAGTCCCGAGCCCCAGGTCAGTCCTCCAGTCCCGAGCCCCAGGTCAGTCCTCCAGTCCCGAGCCCCAGGTCAGTCCTCCAGTCCCGAGCCCCAGGTCAGTCCTCCAGTCCCGAGCCCCAGGTCAGTCCTCCAGTCCCGAGCCCCAGGTCAGCCCTCCAGTCCCGAGCCCCAGGTCAGCCCTCCAGTCCCGAGCCCCAGGTCAGTCCCACTGTCCCGAGCCCCAGGTCAGTCCTCCAGTCCCGAGCCCCAGGTCAGTCCTCAAGTCCCGAGCCCCAGGTCAGATCTCCAGTCCCGAGCCCCAGGTCAGTCCTCCAGTCCTGAGCCCCAGGTCAGTTCTCCAGTCCTGAGCCCCAGGTCAGTTCTCCAATCCTGATCCCCAGGTCAGTCCTCCAATCCTGATCCCCAGGTCAGTCCTCCAATCCCGAGCCCCAGGTCAGTCCTCCAGTCCCGAGCCCCAGGTCAGTCCTCCAGTCCCGAGCCCCAGGTCAGCCCTCCAGTCCCGAGCCCCAGGTCAGCCCTCCAGTCCCGAGCCCCAGGTCAGTCCTCCAGTCCCGAGCCCCAGGTCAGTCCTCCAGTCCCGAGCCCCAGGTCAGTCCTCCAGTCCCGAGCCCCAGGTCAGCCCTCCAGTCCCGAGCCCCAGGTCAGTCCTCCAGTCCTGAGCCCCAGGTCAGTTCTCCAGTCCTGAGCCCCAGGTCAGTTCTCCAATCCTGATCCCCAGGTCAGTCCTCGAATCCTGAGCCCCAGGTCAGTCCTCGAATCCTGAGCCCCAGGTCAGTCCTCCAGTCCCGAGCCCCAGGTCAGTCCTCCAGTCCTGAGCCCCAGGTCAGTCCTCCAGTCCTGAGCCCCAGGTCCGTCCTCCAGTCCTGAGCCCTAGGTCAGTCCTCCAGTCCTGAGCCCCAGGTCAGTCCTCCAGTCCTGAGCCCCAGGTCAGTCCTCCAGTCCTGAGCCCCAGGTCAGTCCTCCAGTCCCGAGCCCCAGGTCAGTCCTCCAGTCCTGAGCCCGGAGCCCTGTCCGCCGGCCTGGGCAGGAAACTTTATTGTGCTACTTTGATCAGTATCCGTTCCACAAAAAGATAAATGTGGTGTTATTATTCAAGGTTAGTAACAGCCTCAAACATCTCGCAGCAGGACAGGAATAGCACCGACAATATAAAACTCGTTAGACTGCAACTTTAAATAATGATAATAGCAATCTTTAACATCGCAGGATACGGGACCCGTGTCAGCGTTCGTTACCATGACAACAGGGAAGCGCTTTTATTGCAGCATTCCGAGGGATGTAAAAATGACCAAATAATAGAAGAAAGCTTGATATGGGGGACAGATTCCTTGTGCTATACTGCAGGAAAATGAAGATAATGCCTGCGAACCGTGTACTCATCAAGTCTGTTTTGTAAGTTCTCACTTTGCTAAAACCTGAGGTGTGGAATCAATGTATCAAGGAAAGTGGACTGCAAATCTGGGGCATAATAAAGACAAAATCTCATTACTGTACATTCAAAAATAATGTTTCTTTGGACACGGGTGGTGCAAATCCCTAGAATTGCTCCATATTTGCCTTTAATACAAAAGAGCCAATGACATTTGAGATTTGGGGGTTCTGTACAAACAATTTGCAGCAGAATTTGCTGGGGTCCCTGTTAATACCCAGCCACATACAGTATCAATGACTTTCTGTACATTGATGCAGGTAAAGCATGATGAGACCAGGCTGCCCTGTGGCATGTTATATATACCCTTTCACTTCATACTGTAGCAAACGGCATGCCTGCACAGCATGGACAGTAATGCTGTGTACCAACTCTTCTCTTAATTATATATATAGAAGAAAACAGGACAGGCACTCCAAAATCCAAAGGTGACATTTTATTCCTCAACGTTTCGGCTCCCAATGGAACCTTTATCAAAAGCTCTTTAATCGATGATTTATATATATATCAAATGGAAATATTCCTGTGTGCCCATTTGCATGTCTTAGACAGGTCTGCAAGCCCACCTTTCACCATTATCACCCAGCACACAGTGCTTCCACTGCAGCAAGGGATTCTGGGAAATGACATGCAAATGAGCACACAGTGCCACCTTTTGCTTCTAAACCATAGCCAGTAAACCCACCCACAGACAGCCGTTTCGACCTTAATGGGTCTCCTCAGTGTGGGGTTGGTTATACTGGCTATGCAAAATGAAGCTTAGAATAAGTTTCACCATACTTAGTTAAGTTATGCTGGGTAAAAAAAGTGACAAATCACCCCCCCCCCCCTCCACAGTAAAATATATATATATATATATATATATATATATATATATATATATATATATATATACACACTAGGTGTGTAACGGATCTGTACCTTAGTTTACTGCTTACCTTGCCTTACAGACCTACGCAGTCCTGGAACACTTCCCGATATTTACTGCAGCCTGGGATCACTCATTAAAGCAATACTGTCACACTCCCCTTCTGCTATTGGTTCACTGACCTTTAAATACAGCCTTCCCACAATGCTTCTCTGCCGAGCATAATCCTTCCAGAATGTCACACGTGTTCTGCCACAAGCCATATGCTTGTCTCCTGGTATACTAACCTCTCTAGTTCTCTCCTCTAGTTCCTGAGGCCTGCTGCTAGTCTTCATGCAGGGGTCTGTGTTTCCGAGTATCCTGAGGCCAGCTACTACTCTCTACGTAGAGGCCTGTGTTTCCTGCTTTCCAGAGGCCTACTGCTAGTTTCACGCGGAGGCCTGTTCCTGACTCCTGTGCTGAAGGGGAGGACTCTCCAGTGTGTACTTCAGCTCCCAGTTCCCTGAGGCCTGCTGTCCTTCCATAGCAGAGGCCTGTTTACTGGTTCCTGGGGCCTGCTCTCTCTCCATTGCAGAGGCCGTGTCCTGGTTCCTGTGCTGAAGCGGAGGACCTCCAGTGTTTACTTCAGCTCCCGGTTTCCTGAGGCCTGCTGCCCTTCCCTTAGCAGAGGCCGGTCTACGAGTCCTGAGGTCTGTAGCTCTCTCTCTCCTTGCACAGACTCGCTCTAGACTCTTGCGCTGAAGCACTGGTTTACCAGTGCTGCCAGGCGGTGTGCCCACTCTGGTCTGCCTATCCCTTCCGAAGACCAGTACCATAGGCCATGCTCCGGCCCTACTCCGCTCCGGCCCTACAGCTATTACGCTGAAGCGGGACCTAGTTGACTTCCTGTTACCGAAACTCCTTTCCGATAACGTTTCCCCTGATGTCTCCAATCCTGACCCTGGCTTGTCCACTGACGAGCATTAGCTTATATGGGCTCCATGTAACAATGGATTTTCAGACAAAAGGTGACACGGTGTGCTCATTTGCATGTAATTTCCCAGAATCCCTTGCTGCAGTGGAAGCACTGTATGCTGGGTGATAATGGTGAAAGGCGGGGTTGCAGACCTGTCTAAGACATGTGAATGTGCTCACAAGTGATATATAGATATAGATATACACATGCACGCACACACACATATAACAGAAATAAAATCAGAGCAATCTTTTTAGGAGCACTGTGCTTAACCCTCAATCTGTACTTATACAACCAAACTGCCGTTAAATTAATATAAAACACATTCAAATGGGTGAACGGCACTATTCTGTGTGGGTCAGAATCCCAGGGAGGCGGCACCTCTATATATACACTGAGAAAGGCAACAGAACAAGGGATGGTGATTTCCTGCCTAATTAGTGCTCATTATCTTAAGTGCTGCTAATACTAGTCATTGAGTGTTACCATTTCTCTTTTGTACAATATGTACTTAAATAGCCGTGTGTCTGGGTCTCCGCTGAACAGCGTGACCGTGCCCCTTCCCCTGACAGGGGGCATGCAAGACAGAAAGGGATGGCTTTATATGAGGATTGCAGTATACAGGGCAAACCCACAAGTGGTATTTCTATGGAAGGCAGGGATCGCATTAAGTCCTGCAGACAAGGATTAGATGTCCACCCAAGGCAAGTAAAGACTTCCTTCTAATACCGCAAACAATGACATTTACAATGACTGCAATGAACAAAGAAAGAGAAAGGAAGGTGTGTTCTGCTTCTGGAAGGAAAGCCATGTCCAGTAATGTAAGTAAAAATCCCAGGTGTGAACGCACACACGTCTCTGCCAGGTCTGCAACCTGCCCTTCCCCATTATCGCTTAGCATACAGTGCTTCCACTGCAGCCAGGGATTCTGGGTAATGACATGCAAATGAGCACAGTGTGTCACTCTTTACTTCTCATCCATTTTAACATGGGGCCCCTGTAAGCTTTTTTTTTTTTTTTGAAACATACTTATCAAGTTGAAAAAAATAATTACACACTGACCCGGAACCCCAAAAGTCACCCCAGGAATCTCACAAGTCCAATAACTAGGAATTGTCCTGGGCACTTGGACCTTTTCTTTGTAACAGTTCCCAGGAGATAATATACCCCATGGAATAAAAATGTCTGGGAATGTTAAGTATTTTAATTACTTTTGATGCTTCAGGGGTTATTGTGCTTACAGTTTGTCTTAAAAATACAACATATTGGGTTTACGACAGGTCAAGACCCTTCCCGTGTCTGTGCTGATCTACAAAGAGGGCATAATTAGGGGGGGAAGGGGGCATCACGAATGGCCCACTAACAATGTGTGTAGTTTAGAAGGCGATCGCCAGATCCTGGGCTGTCAGCCTCAAAGAATAGTGTAACATGCTTGCATGATCACTTGAGCCTCCCAGAGAGAGGCGACAAACAGGTCACCACTTAATTGGAGGACTTTATTAAATCTAAGAAATGATGGGACTAACACCAATTCATAAGAGTAACACGTGGATACCGGTCACCGTGGCGATTACACAAATCAAATCATACCACACTCTGCATGGGTATGAGGTGCAGATAACGGGTTCTCCTGTGAAAACAGACGCAACCATGAAGATGGCGTCTAAGTATTCGAGAAATTAAGTTATGTTGATATATTGAGTCACATTTTATACGTCAGAACATGTTTTGTTTTTCCTCTTAAATTATAAATGTCACCAAGAAGCGGATTTACGGCAGGAGTGGGTCTTACAGAAGTAGTCAATTTTATCGCCACCCTGCTGTGTACTGAAGTGGGTGAACCGCGACCCATGTGCGGCCTGATCACAGCCAAGTGCAGCGCAGGTGGGGTGGAAGGGGGGGAGTTCCCATCAGGATTAATGCCACGGATGTCCCGGTGACGGTAACTTTGTGACAGGCTATTAATGATACACACCAAAAATATAACTGGGTTGAACTGAACGAGGCTTAGATATGATAAAATATAATTTATTCCTTGAAAAAGGTGAACACAACAAGATAGTACAAATAACAACAAAATATAACACTTACTTCAGATGGAAATGATGAAACAGTCATAATTCTGGACTGGCAATTCATACAGCCATCTTCAAAAATCACCAAGACACGAAAGACAATTGAGTAAGGGCTGATCCTGGTTTAAATACCATTTCAAACCCCTCTCTTAACCCTAGGCGACGAGTTGGCTAGAAAAATCTCTTTGAAGTAGATTGTAAGTGTAAAGGATGACACTCTCTATACACTCAACTCCCTTTGTTCCCGGCCCTAGTATAAACAATCAGGGCAGTTAACTTTTGATCACTTTTAATCACAGGGCTATGCTAGGTCTTCAGGATGCCCTTCCTGCCCTATTTAGCATAGCAGATGATGTCTGCATTTTCAGAGCAGATCCAAAATCCCATATACACTTTAATATTTTCACATGTTAATAAGTTCCTTTCTGATGGGTCCAGGGGGTCAAAATCTGCCAGTTTTTAAAGCCTACAGTGACTCTACATATTGGCCAAATTTCAACTCTCTGCGACCTCCAGAACCGGAGATACAAAAATGCACTTTAACACATTTTTAAAATACAGGATTCTTCCCTTTAAAAAATGAATCTCTGTTTTTCACTCTTTCCCCATTGAAATCAACGGTGTCCGCCGCCATAGCGTTGAATGGCGGGCTCCGCCATTGCCGTCAATGGGGTTTCCCGCCATAGGCTTTCAATGGAGAAACCGCCGCCATTGAAGCCTATGGGAAAATCCAACAAACTTTACATTCGTCCATACTCCGTCTGGTTGTTCGGAGAGGGCTGGGTAGGGTCATACATTAAAGCCGGAACCTTGGCTACATGCCACCCAAATCCCATCCCTCTGGTTATTCCTGAACCGGAGATATGGACTTACCCTTTTCATCATTTTACACTTAGTCGTTTTTACGCCACGCGGCTTTTCCCCATTGGAATCAATGGCCGGCTCCGCCATAGACAATGCATGGCGCACGCCGCCATTAGATTCAATGGGACCTCCGCTCCGCCATTGAAGTCAATGGCGCGACCCTCCTTCTCCGCTCGACCCTACGGGAGTCTCTCATTGCTGGACCCGGTGTGGATCATGTGTGGGGGTTCCTAGGAGCTAGGGGCAAAAAGAACTTTATTCCCAGGGGCCCTAGAACCTAAGATTCCCACGCCAATTGTCTTTGAACTTGACCGTAGTGATTAAACTCTTTCAAAGACATAGTACCCGCTTTTGCGGTCTGCGGTTTGGATGGCTGCCAACCTGTTCCTCGAGGCCGGCGTTGAGGAATCTCCATTGAAGTCAATGAGCCCATTGACTTACAATGGGAAACCGCCGCTCCTCCTCTCGGACGCCACCTGCTGGTCGTCGCTGGAAAATAGGTCCAAAACCGCTACTTCTGCCATTAGAACGCATGGAGCCGCAATGCGGCCTATGGAAGGCTGCAAAATGGAGCCTGAAAATGCGGAAAAAGGGAACAAAGGGCTATAATCACTAAATTAACATTAACCCCTTCCCTCCCACATCAACCCTAGTGTATGTGTGAGTGCAAACACCAGGATGAGACATTACATTTACTCAGGGGAATAAACAGTTGGATACTGAAGCAAGGTAAAAAACACATTACTGGACCTCAGTCCAGTTAACCCCTTGCTTCCCAAGTGAGAGTAGGGGGTGGCCAAATGGGGTGTAACCCCTTTAATCCCGGGCCAAACACCCTCTATCATGACAGTCCCTGCTTCTGAATGGGAATCGCGCAGCATTAATCTGCGCCAGCTTGGCAGAGCTGCGCAGAGAGAGCAGACAGAAGGAGTCCCGCTCTCTGCGCAGCTCCAACGGGGGCGTTTTTATTTTATTTTAATAACATAGTATTGAAGCAGGGGGTCTCCGGAGCTGAACTGCATGACTTTCAGATGCGGGGACACCCTGCTTCCCGAGTTACAGGCCCCGGTATGGGGTACATGACCGGGGGGTCCCGGATCTGAGAGTCACGCGGTTTAGCTCCGGAGACCCCCTGCTTCAATACTATGTTATTAAAATAACACAAAAGTAGCTTCATTACCTTAGTGGCTGGCCGCTATGGTAATGAAGGGGTTAAACAGAAGTAACCGGTTTGTTGGGGGTAGAGGGGGTGGGTGAAGAGGACAGTTGCCCCCAGGATCAGGTTTCCAGGATATCCCTGCTTCAGCACAGGTGGTGGAGTTTTCAACTGAGCCACTGATTGAGCCACCTGTGCTGAAGCAGGGATATCCTGAAAACCTGACCTGTTGGTGGCCCTTGAGGACTGGAGTTGCCCGCCCCTGGATTAATCTGTCACTGACTATGTAAAACTGTGATTTTCCGAGGATCAAAGACGTGCAAAAAAATGTCAAGTGTGGGTTAAACTTTAGCCAGTAATAATAATAATAATAATAAGTCACGTTGGCCTGATTTTGCTTTGAAAGATTAAGGGAATTCAATGCTATTTTTTTTTTTTTTTTTTTACTAGGGAGCTTTGAAGACATGGATTAAAGACAGAATTCCTGAATGTTACAGCCTGTGTAAGTGACATGATATTACACTGGTAGTATTACATTATAACAAAGAAGTATCACTGTATATTCATTTGTTCCTTTTCCTTTTGGCAGCAAAAAGATTAAAAAAAAAAAAAAAGTACGAGCCCCTCCCCCAGCTCATCCCCAAATACTCATTTTTATGCTAATTTAATATAAACACATTCCGGTTTGGTTTCTATGGTAATTCCTTCCCCGTGACCCTGATCTGATGGAACATTTCTCAGCTTTCCACGTTGAACACGGCTGGGAATAAGGGTGCGTGTTGTGGGATCGAGGAGAGAGGCCTTATCTGATGGTCTGATGATCGAGGAGAGAGGCCTTATCTGATGGTCTGATGATCGAGGAGAGAGGCCTTATCTGATGGTCTGATGATCGAGGAGAGAGGCCTTATCTGATGGTCTGATGATCGAGGAGAGAGGCCTTATCTGATGGTCTGATGATCGAGGAGAGAGGCCTTATCTGATGGTCTGATGATCGAGGAGAGAGGCCTTATCTGATGGTCTGATGATCGAGGAGAGAGGCCTTATCTGATGGTCTGATGATCGAGGAGAGAGGCCTTATCTGATGGTCTGATGATCGAGGAGAGAGGCCTTATCTGATGGTCTGATGATCGAGGAGAGAGGCCTTATCTGATGGTCTGATGATCGAGGAGAAAGGCCTTATCTGATGGTCTGATGATCGAGGAGAGAGGCCTTATCTGATGGTCTGATGATCGAGGAGAGAGGCCTTATCTGATGGTCTGATGATCGAGGAGAGAGGCCTTATCTGATGGTCTGATGATCGAGGAGAGAGGCCTTATCTGATGGTCTGATGATCGAGGAGAGAGGCCTTATCTGATGGTCTGATGATCGAGGAGAGAGGCCTTATCTGATGGTCTGATGATCGAGGAGAGAGGCCTTATCTGATGGTCTGATGATCGAGGAGAGAGGCCTTATCTGATGGTCTGATGATCGAGGAGAGAGGCCTTATCTGATGGTCTGATGATCGAGGAGAGAGGCCTTATCTGATGGTCTGATGATCGAGGAGAGAGGCCTTATCTGATGGTCTGATGATCGAGGAGAGAGGCCTTATCTGATGGTCTGATGATCGAGGAGAGAGGCCTTATCTGATGGTCTGATGATCGAGGAGAGAGGCCTTATTGTAATGTCATCTGATGGTCTGATGATCGAGGAGAGAGGCCTTACCTGATGGTCTGATGATCGAGGAGAGAGGCCTTATCTGATGGTCTGATGATCGAGGAGAGAGGCCTTACCTGATGGTCTGATGATCGAGGAGAGAGGCCTTACCTGATGGTCTGATGATCGAGGAGAGAGGCCTTATCTGATGGTCTGATGATCGAGGAGAGAGGCCTTATCTGATGGTCTGATGATCGAGGAGAGAGGCCTTACCTGATGGTCTGATGATCGAGGAGAGAGGCCTTACCTGATGGTCTGATGATCGAGGAGAGAGGCCTTATCTGATGGTCTGATGATCGAGGAGAGAGGCCTTATCTGATGGTCTGATGATCGAGGAGAGAGGCCTTATCTGATGGTCTGATGATCGAGGAGAGAGGCCTTATTGTAATGTCATCTGATGGTCTGCCGCCTTTATTGGTGACAAGATCATGGCGTGTTCCAGTACCAGCGCCTTGTCACTGCCGATGTGTGCATGTGGCCAGGTTCCGATGGAGAATCTTGGCACATTTGTAAGATTTCCATTTATTCGCAAGCGTTTTTTTGCACATACAGTACTAACACGCCTGTGAAATTCACTTTTTTTGTTGGCACAAATGTTTATATTTCATTGGAAAAAAAAATGTTTCTGTCTGAAACGCGACATATTTATGAAATGCGCTAGAATTTGGCGCACACTGCGCTAGTATTCTGTAAAAAAAATGATGTCACCTTTAAGGCGGCGGAGAAAACACCGCAGAAAACCAGCAATAAAATGAACGCAATCCGCATCTTCCCATAATACACAGGCCCGCACCAATATGCAAATATAACCCCGCCCTAACTCCGCTCACGTGCTCCGTTATTATCATTTATTTGTAAAGCGCCAGCATATTCCGCAGTGGGGTACAGAGAGAGGTACACCGAGAGTTACACCAATCCCTCATCTCATTGCCGGCAGACATCCCCGAAATAGGGCACAACTTATCGGAGAGCACTCACATCCCTAAAACAGTCACACTGCACCTCCAATGACGCTGCCACCTCCAGTAATAATTTAAGGACTTAAACCTAAGGAGTCTTCTGTCCCTCTTTTTCCAAGAAAATTATACAAATTAAACAAAAACCCAAATTTAGCAAAACGTGTCCGAAAATTAGCATAGTCTCTCCAAAAGGTAATGTGTTCAATTAGAGCTTTGAGACCAAATACTAATTACATTTTAAATTTACTAATTACAAAAAGGCATAGAAAAAAGGATTACAAAATCACAAATGGAGCATAGGGTCAATCACATATAGAACATAGGGTCAGGCACTGTGTAACATAAGATGCAGATAGTTTAAGGAGCGCACAATCCGGTGGGAGCAAGGAGAGGACCTCAGGTATCAAAAAATATATTAAACTTTTACTCGGTCATCAAGACATATAAAATCCACTGTGAAACATAACAGGGAGTGAAACAGAAAACCTACACATTACAAGCGAACGCCTTGAAAAGACGAGGAGAGCCACACGCACAGTTTGCTACTCTGGGTAGAATCTGCCTTGTGGGATTCAGACACAAACTGTTACAGCTCACACTCCTTTGATGTGTAACAGGGTATGTCCTATAATACCTTTCTTTCCCCACATAGTGTATCTGTTATGTACGTCCTTTTAACTCCAGGCAGTAAGAAAAGTATGCCAGTCCCAGAAATCCCTCTGTATTCAGAAAACGGTGGTATCCCTCTGCTGCTCCCTACTCTCCCATGATCAACGGGGTCAAACCGGAACACAAAAAGGAAGCGCAAAAAAGGAAAAACCATCAGTCAAAGTTGAAAAACGTTATAAATTGACTCAATATTACATAAAAATATATTAAAAGATCCTAGCAACCCCAATGGTTGCTTATTATAGCAAGACAGACATTTCCTCAGCCAATGTGATTGCCTTATTAGGTGTTGCTAGGATATACCTCCTGAAGAAGCGTCATATGACGCGAAACGCGTAGAGGTGACGCCATCACGCAGTGGGGAGCGGACGTGACGACGGAAGCCCAGCCACCTGCGGGTGCTCACCAGTCCTGCACGGGGTGTGGTGCTTTTCATATGTAAGCAGGAACATCTCTTTTTTCACCCTGAATTTTTCCATCTATACTGTAGTTCTGAGGGGGTTGTGATTTGGGAACACTCCTTTAATGCATAGACTGTGTGTGTCTTAGATTTATCAGGATCTTTTTATTATATCATGTAATATATTTGTGTGATTTTTATGTAATATTGAGTCAATTTATAAAGTTTTTTAATTTTGACTGATGGTTTTTCGTTTTTTTTGCGCTTCCTTTTTGTGTATTAACTCCAGGCAGTAACAGGTTAATCTATGGGCCAGTGACCCCCCCCCCCTTGTGCTTCACTTGTAAGTGAAGGAAGTGAGGTGGTGACTCATGGCCTGTGTACAGCCTATCAGTGATGGTTACATTTCATGAGCCCGCCCCTTCCAGAGACTTCCAAGTGAGAGTAGCAAAGTTAGTTTAGTCTTGCTCTGCCTGTGAAGGAGAGCATGGGTTGTCAGACTCTCCCATGGCATGGATGAGCTTGCCCACCTTTCGGCCTGGGGACCATCAAGACTCAAGGCCCCATAATATTGGGGTAAGTACCATCCAGAAGTCCTGGGACTTTGGACATCAACATCTAATCTGCAGTAAAGAGCTGCAGTGATTCACAATAAATATATCTGTTCACTATACCTGGAACCCTGTCTTTCCCCATTATCACTTGGCAAACAGTGCTTGCACTGCAGCCAGGGATTCTGGGTAGCGACATGCAAATGAGCACAGTGTGTCACTCTTGTGTGAGAGATTCCAGATCCATACCAAGCCTGTCTCGGTGTGTGTCCTGTTCTGCACTGTCGCTTCCTCTTCTGAGAAACAATATTCTACATATGCTGGGACAAGAGAAAGATTTCATTTCCAATTTAGGAAATACTCCCCAACTCTCTCTCCGTAATTGCCAGAATAATAGCACCCGCATCCTCGCATCCCCAGGAATGATGTATCATGGGTAAGTGTCCCTTTCATGTCTGAGAGTGAAATCACTTTTCTAAAACGTGAAAAAAAATGATATCGTCGCACGTTTTACATCACCACAACTGTGTATACAGTATTTGTTTACAGATTTCTACCCGTATCCCTGAGACTGGCAAAGCACAAGACTTCTCTTGAGATAATATCACTATTCATAATAAGAATGGATTGTCCGGGGGATGACCCTTCAGGAATTGGGGGGGACAGGGGGTTGTAACTTACTCATTGACAAATACGGGTGCCTGCAGTTTAGTATAATACACTTAGGCCTTGCCCCCGCTGCCTACTACAGCGTCCGCCACACGCACGAGAGCCCTCCCCGCAATGGCGCCGGGCCCGCTGCGAGGGGGGGCCGCAGCGCTCGGGCGAGAGCTGCTCCTGCTCTCAATAGAATTGAGAGCAGGACTCGCGTCGAGCGATTAGGCACGCCCCCCCGGCGGTTCAGCCAATGACGTCATGGCTGCGCCCCGCCACGCCCCCCCCCCCCCCGGTCTCTCCTCCTGCAGTAAGCTGCAGACCGGGGAATCAGCTGAACGCGCTGCCAATATCGCGTTACAGCGGCGTGACCGGGGCCTTAGCCTTAGGTTTGGTTCGTTCCTCAACAAACAAAATGTATTTATTTCATTGTTAGCTTGCCACGTTAAGCCATGGACCGGTAAAGTTGTATGACACATGCCTGCATTGCTTGAAGTTATTTTAGTAAGGAGGAAACCCTCGTGGTTGCCATGCTGATCCCAAACTTTAACCACAACATGCAAAAACAGAAAATACGCTGCAATATTTTACAATTCCGTGGCGAAGTTTGAATGGATCTGGTTCCCTTGGGTAACAGGTTTCCCTGGGGACATTTCATCCATGCAGGATACACAAGTTTAGCAATGTAAGAGATGCAGGTCCAATGATGAGGCCCTGATTTGATCAATGTGTTGATAACTATTGTATGTTTGACTGTAATTACACTTGTCCCCACATACCCCCTGAGCATTGTTTGTTTTCTAACTCCCCCGTTTCCCATTTCTGTAGCCCATCCCATACTGTACATCAGGGGTGCTCAACTCCAGTCCTCAAGCCCCCCCTAACAGGCCAGGTCTTCGGGGTATCCCTGCTTCAGCATAGGTTCATCTGAGCAATGGTTTTAAGTTGATCGGCAAATAAAAATTAATCAAGAGAGAAAAGAAGCATGCTGGGTAAAATCATCACTTAATGGTGTTAAAGTAAGATGGAGGTGGAAATGATCTTTAAATGGTGAAACTGGACAGGATTGTTCTGAAATGTGAGGAAATCCCCAGGCCATTTATTAGGCCAACTACCCATTAGCCGCGCCCCGTCTCTGGCATTAGTGGGCACATTGGCACCTACTCAATATATAGGTAAAAGGATATTAAATCTCCCCGAGCATGGGAACAGCGTCACCGTCCTGCTTGTTAGGGGCCACAGACTCACAGCACAGGGAGAGCCGTTCTGTCCGTCTTGCAGACATCCAATTATTGGCTCGAAATTTTTTTCTGCCCCCAATTCAGTGAACATCGTACGATTACTGTAACAGCGATGATGTGAAACGTGCATCCTGAACCCCCCAGGCAGTGTTTCTATTTGTGCTACAAAATGCCAGCTGTGCAGGATTGTCTGCTAATGCTGCAGAGTATAGGCCTATAAATGTATAGTCCTGGAGCCAATTACGTTTAACAAGGTTGAACTCGGTGGGCATACGTCTTTTTCAAGCATCATCAACTACAGTATGTTACATACATGATATACACACACACACACACACACACACACACACACACACACACTCTGTGTAACAACATATCACCATAGCATGCCACAATACTCTGAGCGGTGGTGCCTGGCACATCTGTACTGGGCTTGTGTTCTCTGCACCTGTGAGGTGGCTGCTCTCTAGTCCTCATAAAACGACCTGCGCGTCTCTCGCATGTTCTGCAGGGCGTCTCTCGCATGTTCTGCAGTGTGTTTCAAATGCTCAGCAGCGTCTGTCGCACGTTCTGCAGCGCGTCGCTCGCACGTTCTGCAGCGCGTCGCTCGCACGTTCTGCAGGGCATCTCTCGCACGTTCTGCAGGGCGTCTCTCGCATGTTCTGCAGGGCGTCTCACATGTTCTGCAGCGCGTCTCGCATGTTCTGCAGCGCGTCTCTCGCATGTTCTGCAGGGCGTCTCATGTTCTGCAGGGCGTCTCGCATGTTCTTCAGCGCGTCGGTCACATGTTCTGCAGCGCGTCGGTCGCATGTTCTGCAGCGCGTCGGCCGCATGTTCTGCAGCGTGTCGGTCGCATGTTCTGCAGGGCGTCTCGCATGTTCTGCAGCGCGTCTCATGTTCAGCAGCGTGTCTCTCGCACGTTCTGCAGCGTGTCTCGCACGTTCTGCAGCGCGTCTCTCGCACGTTCTGCAGCGCGTCTCTCGCACGTTCTGCAGCGCGTCTCTCGCACGTTCTGCTGCGCGTCTGTCGCACGTTTAAAGGGTCAGTCTGACATAGGACCAACGGGACCAGTCTGACATAGGACCAACGGGACCAGTCTGACATAGGACCAACGGGACCAGTCTGACATTAGGACCAACGGGACCAGTCTGACATTAGGACCAACGGGACCAGTCTGACATTAGGACCAACGGGACATTTATATGGCCAGTCCTAAATAACGGATACAAAAAAAATTTGTAACCGTCGCCCTGAGAAATCACGTGAAAATGTTCCCCTCTGAAGGGGGGAGTGTTTCTTAATCAGGGGTTTTCTTTACCCTTATCGTGTCTTTATCAGAGAGCCAATAAAAATATAGGGTGTGGGAGGAAGACGAGCGTTGCCTGTGCAAACGCTTGTTGAACACACGCAGTCACAGGAAATCACACCCCAAGTCAACCAACCTAAAAAATAATTTCAAATATATTCTAGGTGTAAGATCACTCACTTGGCTGTAACCCTTTCGCTGCCATTAGTACGCCATGGCGCTATGAGGGACTGACCCTTTAACCGATTAACCCTGTCACTACCATCACTTTCTGTTGGCTTGATTGGGGTGCGCTCTTTAACCAGTTGCCGCGTCTGCATGGATCCCTCCTGAGAAAGATAAGGCAGGTGATATTGTCAGCCAGGTTCAAGCACATTAATTAGCAGCTGATGGAAGCTTAATCCCCTGCGGGCGCCTCATCGTTCTGAAAAGAGGGCTTGATAATTAAAACAACAGAATGCCCGAGTGCTGACTTTCCTCCAGCGCAATTAACACATGGGGATTATAAATAGATCACCTTTAATTAAATAAAAGCAATGGAAGGAAAACGGGCCAGGGACTGTGCAGTGGTTAAGGCATTTCTTGTGGATAGATTAACGTGTAAATTTGATGCCTGCCTCAGCCAACACATTTTGGATGGAAGATCTATTAAAGAATAAAATCCTATAAAAAAAATGTTTTTTTAATTTTCCTATAGTGACTTTAATTTTGGGAGCTATAAATACATTTCCAAAGAAAAAACCATATTGGTACATTTCTGATATTGAAAATAGTGACACAGTACACACACAAGTATTTGAATTATTACGCACAGCTTCTGTAGACATAGCAGATTGGGCTTATAATACACACAGTCTATGAGATACAGTCCCCAGGCACTAAACCTAATTAGATTTGGTGTCCTGCTCTGTTCTCAGAACCCGGTCTGTCCGGGGAATTGGATTCTGTGTGTGTACGACCAACATTCCGTCGCAACCTTCGCCATGAAGAGCGCGCCCATAACTTCCAGAGAAGTGCAGTTTCTATCATATTGTCATTAAATATACTTCCGTCATCATGAAATCCGCTGCAAGTTTTATTTTTTGATGCCACTCTTTTATATACCTCTGGCTTTTGGATTTAATAATAACAAAAGTGATATCAAAATAGCTTAATAACTAATCTCTGGTGACCAATTTGAAATTGCTGCAACATTCTTTCGTGTTCATAAAATCAGAACAATACGTATACTACAGTCTGATATTTATTGCTATGCTTTTGGCCTAAATTTACAAAGCTGCTTATAAGCATTGTTAATTTTTCTCCATATAACCACGTCCTGTAACCACTCCTTATAACTCCTCCCACTGCCCCATGTAACCTCTCCCTATAACTCCTCCCACTGCCCCATATAACCTCCCCATATAACTCTTCCTATTGCCAGATATAACCGATCCCTATAACTCCTTCTATTGCTCCCTATAACTCTTCCTATTGCCAATATAACCGCTCCCTATCATTCCTCCTATTACCACATATAACCGCTCCCTATAACTATTCCTATTGCCCATATAACTATGCCCTATAACTCCTGCTATTACCCCATATAACCACTCCCTATAACTCATATTACCCCATATAACCGCTCCCTATAACTCATATTACCCCACATAACCGCTCCCTATAACTCCTCCTATTATTCCATATAACCATTCCCTATAACTCCTCATATTATTCCATATAACCGCTCCCTATAACTCCTCCTCTTACCCCATATAACCCTTCCCTATAACTCCTCCTATTATTCCATATAACCACTCCCTATAACTCCTCCTATTACCCCATATAACCTTTCCCTATAACTCCTCCTATTACCCCATATAACCGCTCCCTATAACTCCTCCTATTACCCCATATAACCGCTCCCTATAACTCCTATTATTCCATATAACCGCTCCCTATAACTCCTCCCATTACCCCATATAACCGCTCCCTATAACTCCTCCTATTACCCCATATAACAGGTGTAGGAGGTCTGAAGACCCAGGGTGTATTTTCGGCAATTCTGGTTTGATAGGAACCCCAGTCACTGCTCTACAGCCAAGCACATTAAGGACTAAATATTTTAGAATTACACCGTTTCTAAAATGATTTGGAAAGGGTTTGGGCAGAGCAAGTTAAACCACATGGTGTCACATGAAGTAAATGATTAAAGTCAACCTCTATTCATACGGAACAGTAAAAGTATTCAATTCTTTAGGGTTGGCAGGAAAATACAGCCCGAGTTTCAATGCATTGTTTCAGAACAAGGGCACCACAGTTTTGTGGCTGGCTTCCTGCTGCCTTACCTAGGGTACAGGTCAAAAGAGATTCACCGGAGTGAGAGGATAACCAGAGCCAGAACCAGTATCGCTGACCATACATGTACCGGACATTCAAAAGACAATGATTTGTCATCAGTATAATTCCCAGAATCCATCATCCCTGCTGGGACCGCAATTATCATTCCAGGAGCATTATCCTTTATTGGTGTGACGTCAACATATGCAGCCGAGTAGTACAACGTGGGAGCAAGGACAGTGCCATTATACAACAGGTAAGCAGGAGAAAAAAACCTAGGAGCACAGCAATGAAAAACGAGAACTGGAGGCCAAATGAAAAAATAACAAAAATTTAATGGGACATCAACTATTTAAAAGAGAAACCTCTAACGCGTTTCTCGCATGGTGCGCTTGATAAAGCCTATACCGGAGACTTCAGACTTACCTGGATTCTGGATTGTGAGTACGCCGTCCAGTGACTGTTTGCTGCTGATTTATCACTAAGGGTTACCTGGTATATGCGAGGGTCCATCGCTTCCCTTAGGGGGACCAAGGGTCCATCGCTTCCAGCTGGTTCCCATTCAATGTGATCTAAGGACTTCCTTATTACAGCTACAGCGTTTATACACTCATGGGTTTGTCTCCGGTATGTTTAGGGTTAATTCAGCCTGCGCGTGATACACGCTGTCTTCCAGGTTAGTAGCATCGGGCTTTGAGGTTTACTCCTCTGCTTTGCCATTATACAACAGGAAGAGTACACACGAGTTAAGACAAACCCACAGGAGCTTACAATCTAAAGTAGTGCATGATCTAATGACAGTGACATGTTTACATGGGGTGAAGCTTGCTAACGGATTCCTTGTTTTGCGTGGATACACTCCACAATAAAGCATATTTTAGGGCAGATACCTTTGAAGAATTAGACCGGAGTAATTGCTACAATTAACCTTACATAATTCTCTTTAAACGACCTTCACGTGGGCACACTGTTCTAGAATCCCCTCTGGAGGGCCGGTGACAAATATTCAGGGCAAAGTTCTCCCAAGTATGCCTCATTTGGCCCCCAGCCTCCCCTCTCGGAGGGCCCAAAAATTACCCCTGTAAACAGCTCTCCCAATTCTTTTGAATTAGCCGCATATTGGTAGAAATATATTATATAATTCTGAACCGAAGTGGGCTTATTCCCCCAAATGTCTTGTGGACTGAGGCCCAGTAACTTCCATAATAGAGCCCACACCCTACTCCCCATCTCATTACCAAGATGTTCTCCTTTTCTTCGTTCTCTTCACCCACATCCTGCTCATCTCCCCAAGTCTCCGGATCCCGAAGGAAAATCAATCTAGATCCTCCAACTGCTGCAGTAAAAGGGTACGGTATCTGAGGAGCAGAGAAAACGCTACAAACAAGGTCCACATTGGCAATGACGACCATTCCCAGCTGAACTCGAGGCAAACCAGCATCGGGCTACACTCACGCCGGCAGATTCAATCGGAGGGACCAGAACTGGAGCAGTTTAAGGTTGGGGACAAAAAATGGCACCATACTCTAATCTTGCCTCAATTTAAAATAAATAAATGCAAACCAAATGTTGATAGATTTGCCCACTCGCCCACTCGCCCACTCGCCCACCTCTAAACAAATGCTCCATTCTTTCTAGCGACTTCACATTTAAGGAAAATTCATTTTAGGGGACTATAAATGCACATAAATACTCAGTACCATTATACAGTGTGAGCAGGAGACCACAGCAACCAACATTTAGGACATGGCACCACAGTTATAAAGTCGCAAAGAGGTACATTACCAGATATCACCACAAAATGTAGAGCGTACAAAGCAAATTGTCAGAGATGCATGTATCCCATAATGTGTGGTCAGCAGGGGCGGAGCTATAGCCTTGGGTCCGTGCGTGTCTAGCTGCGTCACTGGTGGTCACCCTCCATATACATAACCCAACATGAGGACAGGAGCACCTACCTGATGAACGTCTGTGTGGGTTGGAAACGTTGTTTTTCTGATGTCTGCCTACGCTTTTGGAATGAAAGGTGACTGATTTTGCACTGCAAGTATCGCTTTAGGTATTTCTTCTACCTGATGCCAAGACCGTGACTTTCTGAATCTTAAGCGGACCCACAAAATATGTTTTAAAAAAAAACAGGGGATTTGAAGGACTTCAGAATTAAGTGATGAGAATAATAAAGGGGATTAAATCTCTCCGTGGCTGAGACTGTCCTATGTGAGATGTATGGGAGATGTACCCTTCGCACAATGCAGAAAGGCGTGCAAAACTCCTGGACCAAAACACTCGGAATTTATAAAGTGCTATAAAATTTCTTCTTGTCTCTCCAGAAGCAAAGGGTTTAAATCCGATTTCTGCTCATCATATTCATATCCTCTCTCTTTAATTCCATCTATTGCCCCATATAACCTCTCCCTATTACTCCTATGGCCCCATATAACCCCTCCCTATAACTCCTATTGCTCCATATAACCACTCCCTCCCTATAACTCCTCGTATTGCCCCATATAATTGCCCCCTGTAACTCCTATTACCCCATATAACCACTCCCTATAACTCCTCCTATTACTCCATATAACCACTCCCTATAACTCCTCCTATTACCCCATATAACTGCTCCCTATAACCCCTTGCTTTGTTCCATATTAACATTCTCTATATCTCTTCCCCCTAATCCCTTCTGCTCAAATCAACAAATGCAGCTACAGAAAAGCATCTTGATACACTGCTCCTAACGTCTCTGTTAAAGTCATTTGATCACAAACCCCATGGAGCTTAGACCCCTGACCTGTTTTTCCCAGGTCAGTGGTTTGGACAGCAGCCATGTAAAGATTGTTCCTATATTTAGCTGCTTTAGGAGGCTGGAAGCAATCTGTGAATGTGCCAGACAAGCCGTACAAAGGAAACCACATTGCAGACGACATCCACCGCGTGCGCTTGTGTGTGTGTGTGTGTGACCTCGGCAGTGCAGGTGATGCACAAACATCTCCTGGCTAGTGTTACCAGGCGCCTTCTCCAAAAATACTGGACACAATGGTGAAAGGTGCAATGCACTCCAGACACATACACACACGTCTCACTGCTCCATGCTGTTTCCTCATCTCCTTGACCCCACCCACAGGCTTCTGACACCTCCTCCTGATTGGCTGCTGCTCTGTAATGCAGCCAATCAGGATGGAGGAAGCTGCCCAGACCCCTAGCAACAATCCTGCTCTGGGAAATCCCGCAGCCCCCCCAAGCCAGTCACTGGACAGTGTTCAAATGCAGGACAGTCCGGTTCAATACAACTCTACTCCTGGCTGCTCAACAGAGGAAGATACACGGTGCTAGAGGTATTCTACAAAACCTTCCCGGGCAGAGAAATTGGGGTTTTTCCTTCGCGAAATCTGGTGGGATTTGTCGGATTGAGGTTTTATGTATGTTTATCCATCTTCCTCCATCTCTCGGTGGCTGGATCCTTGCTAAGGGCTCATGTAGCATTTCATTACAAAGCCGGATTTTACATGCTTCACAACTTCGGATATTTAAATAGGATTTCGGTGAAATCTGGAACGTCTGCAGAGCTAAAGACAGGGCAAAACACGGGGGAATCAGAGCTGAGCATTTTGTGCAACGTAGTGAAAGAGAGCGAGAGAAAGGGCTACACCAGGGGCGGGCAACTCCAGTTCTGAAGGGCCACCAACAGGTCAGGTTTTCAGGGTATCCCTGCTTCAGCACAGGTGGCTCAAACAGTGGCTCACTCTGAGCCACTGATTGAGCAACTTGTGCTGATGCAGGGATATCCTGAAATCCTGACCTGTTGGTGGCCCTTGAGGACTGGAGATGCCCGCCCCTGGGCTACACCGGTTTACCCTTTCTATGCCAGAGAAGAATGTACTGCTTTGCAAAGCAGGTCCGTCCAGCATGGAAGGGGTTGAGAAGAATGAAGATATTCCCACTGTCCTGCACGGCCGCCTGTCCGTTTCCGTGAAACTCTGCCACGTACGACGCTCCCCTTGGTGATCGGAGAGCCTGAGAGTACCAGGCACGTCAGTACAGCCTCAGCTTTGTGCTGCTGGGCGAGAGCGCTCCATTGTCACCGCAGTAACAGTGACCCGCCTGTCTCCTGTACGATGGCAACAATGGCTCACGTTACCGAGCAGGACTAAGGGAGTCACACGGAAAACGAGGGCCTGTTTATCAAACCCTCCCAGCTGCAGAACGAGTGCACAAATAATGCTAAAGCCATTACTGAATCAAGAGCACAAACAGAAGACACAGTTAAATGAGGGCGCGCGGGGCACATGTAGGGAGGACTTGGAAATAAGCCACGTCTGTTGTTCTGACGCTGGTCACAATAGCAGGTGTCAGCCTGGTGACTGCACGCCCCGACGCCGGGCACTGCTTAACTCTGAGAGTGACCCACACCGAGGCTGGCATCATGCCAGCTTAGTTAAATACTGTGACACAGAAAGACATTAAAGAGGTTGTCTGCGCGGCACTTAGAAAAATATATATATATATTTTTTTTTTTAAATATATGCTGCCTTTGATTACCTTTTGTGAAAACTAATTACCTGAGCTGCTGATTGTTTCATTCTCCAGTGACCGATCAGCAAAGATCCGGCTTCACAGGGTCACACTAAATGGCTGCCTCAGTTTCAAGCAATTTTTCAGTGAGTGTAAGGCCGCGCTTGTAGTGCCGGCGACAGCGTCGTGACGTCGTGACAAAACACATGTATTGATGCCATCGCGTGCGCTTATAGTAGGAGCGATGGCGCAACAGCGCGGCGGCTTGGTTACGATCGCTGGAAGTCACTTCAATTTTTCCAGCGACCGCAGCGTCGCTGCCGCCAGCACTATAAGCGCAGCCTAACTCAGCAGCTACTAATATTCTTTTATTGCTAAAGGTAACATTATCTATTGTTACAGTTTGCAGCTCAAACTGCTGGGAATGTTGGCAACAAATGATCACAAACAGGAAAGTGTTACAGAGATCTTCACTGCTGTGGAGGTGGGATAAAGCCTCAAAAGGATGCTTTAAACCAGAGGTGTGCAAACAGGGGGGCGCAAGACTTTTTGGGGAGGGCGCGGCGTTTACAGAGGCACCGCGCTGAGAGCGCGAGGCCTTTGTAAACTTACTTACCCGGCTCCAGTCACACGTCTCTATGACAACGCTGCGTCAAATGACGCCCGTTGCCATAGAGACGTGACGTCAAATGATGCTGCGAGTCACATGACCCCACAGCGTCATTTAACGCAACATTAGAGGCGGGGGAGGGGGGCGTGATCGAGGAGAGAAGGTAGGGGGGACGCACTGCAGGGATTTTGCGCACCGCTGCTTTAAACGCATTAAAAACGGCATTAAGAGTTGAATATTTTTTTTTATTAAGTATTATCTAATACTAAAGAACTGATTGTAAAATAAAAACACGCGTAGCATATGCCATGGATTGCTTCTTTCACCTGCGATGTGTTTATACAAGTCTCAAAACATGTATTTCATGGGTTAAATGCACTCTCCTGGCGCCCGCCAAAGTAAAGCGAAGTGACCATAAAAACATGAATAATTTCTAGTACCAGTCACATAAAATCTAACCAATTACAGCCGTATTTATACACAGCCGCTGTATTAATAACATCAATAGTGCGACAATGTGACTGCTGAGAGGGACTGAACTTCTAAAGCAGCAGTTCCACCAACGAATTCCCTTTTACAGCAGGGCAGGGGCGGCCAACCCCAGTCCTCAAGGGCCACCAACAGGTCAGGTTTTAAGGATATCCCTGCTTCAGCACAGGTGGCTCAGTGGATCAGTCTTCAACGGCATCACCTGTGCTGAAGCAGGGATATCCTGACCTGTTGGTGGCCACCTCTGCTTTATGGGAACCTTGTGATCCTCAGGCCTAACCATGCTCTGCTCTCAAGGCGGGGGGGGAGGGGGGTACGGTGGTGGTGGGGGGGGTGGCGGTGGGATGGAGCCCTCCAGCAGCACAGGGGTTAAGCACCGGAGAAGGAAATGACAAGTGAGCAGATAGGCAGCAATGGGGCACAGTCCAATTAAAAAAGGAGGTTGTCATGGCAACAGGCTACAGCTTTATCAGGGCCTAGGAGCGGAGCAGGGACGGCGCGGTGATGGAGACGCAAACACGGCAAACTGCTAACCAACGGAGAGCCGAGAATAATAACAACGTGATGAACAGATATAGAGCAGACGGGTTACACCGGGCTCAGCGCCGCACAACACCGAGATCTCGGCCAAAGCTCAGACAGTCACTGTTCTCAGCACCGTACAACACCGAGATCTCGGCCAAAGCGCAGACAGTCAGTGTTCTCAGCACCGTACAACACCGAGGTCTCAGCCAAAGCGCAGACAGTCACTGTTCTCAGCACCGTACAACACCGAGATCTCGGGCAAAGCGCAGACAGTCAGTGTTCTCAGCACCGTACAACACCGAGATCTCAGCCAAAGCGCAGACAGTCAGTGTTCTCAGCACCGTACAACACCGAGATCTCGGCCAAAGAGCAGACAGTCAGTGTTCTCAGCACCGTACAACACCGAGGTCTCGGCCAAAGCGCAGACAGTCAGTGTTCTCAGCACCGTACAACACCGAGATCTCGGCCAAAGCGCAGTCAGTGTTCTCAGCACCGTACAACACCGAGATCTCGGCCAAAGCGCAGACAGTCAGTGTTCTCAGCACCGTACAACACCGAGATCTCGGCCAAAGCGCAGACAGTCAGTGTTCTCAGCACCGTACAACACCGAGATCTCAGCCAAAGCGCAGACAGTCAGTGTTCTCAGCACCGTACAACACCGAGATCTCGGCCAAAGCGCAGACAGTCAGTGTTCTCAGCACCGTACAACACGAGATCTCGGCCAAAGCGCAGACAGTCAGTGTTCTCAGCACCGTACAACACCGAGATCTCAGCCAAAGCGCAGACAGTCAGTGTTCTCAGCACCGTACAACACCGAGATCTCGGCCAAAGCGCAGACAGTCAGTGTTCTCAGCACCGTACAATACCGAGGTCTCGGCCAAAGCGCAGACAGTCAGTGTTCTCAGCACCGTACAACACCGAGATCTCGGCCAAAGCGCAGACAGTCAGTGTTCTCAGCACCGTACAATACCGAGGTCTCAGCCAAAGCGCAGACAGTCAGTGTTCTCAGCACCGCACAACACCGAGGTCTCAGCCAAAGCGCAGGCAGTCAGTGTTCTCAGCACCGTAGAACACCGAGATCTCAGCCAAAGCGCAGACAGTCAGTGTTCTCAGCACCGTACAACACCGAGGTCTCGGCCAAAGCGCAGACAGTCAGTGTTCTCAGCACCGTACAACACCGAGATCTCAGCCAATGCGCAGACAGTCAGTGTTCTCAGCACCGTACAACACCGAGATCTCGGCCAAAGCGCAGACAGTCAGTGTTCTCAGCACCGTACAACACCGAGATCTCAGCCAAAGCGCAGATAGTCAGTGTTCTCAGCACCGTACAACACAGAGGTCTCTGCCAAAGCGCAGACAGTCAGTGTTCTCAGCACCGTACAACACCGAGGTCTCAGCCAAAGCGCAGACAGTCAGTGTTCTCAGCACCGTACAACACCGAGATCTCGGCCAAAGCGCAGTCAGTGTTCTCAGCACCGTACAACACCGAGATCTCGGCCAAAGCGCAGACAGTCAGTGTTCTCAGCACCGTACAACACCGAGATCTCAGCCAAAGCGCAGACAGTCAGTGTTCTCAGCACCGTACAACACCGAGATCTCGGCCAAAGCGCAGTCAGTGTTCTCAGCACCGTACAACACCGAGATCTCAGCCAAAGCGCAAACAGTCAGTGTTCTCAGCACCGTACAACACCGAGATCTCGGCCAAAGCGCAGACAGTCAGTGTTCTCAGCACCGTACAACACCGAGGTCTCAGCCAAAGCGCAGACAGTCAGTGTTCTCAGCACCGTACAACACCGAGATCTCGGCCAAAGCGCAGACAGTCAGTGTTCTCAGCACCGTACAGCACCGAGATCTCGGCCAAAGCGCAGACAGTCAGTGTTCTCAGCACCGTACAACACCGAGATCTCGGCCAAAGCGCAGACAGTCAGTGTTCTCAGCACCGTACAACACCGAGATCTCGGCCAAAGCGCAGACAGTCAGTGTTCTCAGCACCGTACAACACCGAGATCTCGGCCAAAGCGCAGACAGTCAGTGTTCTCAGCACCGTACAACACCGAGATCTCGGCCAAAGCACAGACAGTCAGTGTTCTCAGCACCGTACAACACCGAGATCTCGGGCAAAGCGCAGACAGTCAGTGTTCTCAGCACCGTACAACACCGAGATCTCAGCCAAAGCGCAGACAATCAGTGTTCTCAGCACCGTACAACACCGAGATCTCGGCCAAAGCGCAGACAGTCAGTGTTCTCAGCACCGTACAACACCGAGGTCTCAGCCAAAGCGCAGGCAGTCAGTGTTCTCAGCACCGTAGAACACCGAGATCTCAGCCAAAGCGCAGACAGTCAGTGTTCTCAGCACCGTACAACACCGAGGTCTCGGCCAAAGCGCAGACAGTCAGTGTTCTCAGCACCGTACAACACCGAGATCTCAGCCAATGCGCAGACAGTCAGTGTTCTCAGCACCGTACAACACCGAGATCTCAGCCAAAGCGCAGATAGTCAGTGTTCTCAGCACCGTACAACACAGAGGTCTCTGCCAAAGCGCAGACAGTCAGTGTTCTCAGCACCGTACAACACCGAGGTCTCAGCCAAAGCGCAGACAGTCAGTGTTCTCAGCACCGTACAACACCGAGATCTCGGCCAAAGCGCAGTCAGTGTTCTCAGCACCGTACAACACCGAGATCTCGGCCAAAGCGCAGACAGTCAGTGTTCTCAGCACCGTACAACACCGAGATCTCAGCCAAAGCGCAGACAGTCAGTGTTCTCAGCACCGTACAACACCGAGATCTCGGCCAAAGCGCAGTCAGTGTTCTCAGCACCGTACAACACCGAGATCTCAGCCAAAGCGCAGTCAGCCAGTGTTCTCAGCACCGTACAACACCGAGATCTCAGCCAAAGCGCAAACAGTCAGTGTTCTCAGCACCGTACAACACCGAGATCTCGGCCAAAGCGCAGACAGTCAGTGTTCTCAGCACCGTACAACACCGAGGTCTCAGCCAAAGCGCAGACAGTCAGTGTTCTCAGCACCGTACAACACCGAGATCTCGGCCAAAGCGCAGACAGTCAGTGTTCTCAGCACCGTACAGCACCGAGATCTCGGCCAAAGCGCAGACAGTCAGTGTTCTCAGCACCGTACAACACCGAGATCTCGGCCAAAGCGCAGACAGTCAGTGTTCTCAGCACCGTACAACACCGAGATCTCGGCCAAAGCGCAGACAGTCAGTGTTCTCAGCACCGTACAACACCGAGATCTCGGCCAAAGCGCAGACAGTCAGTGTTCTCAGCACCGTACAACACCGAGATCTCGGGCAAAGCGCAGACAGTCAGTGTTCTCAGCACCGTACAACACCGAGGTCTCAGCCAAAGCGCAGACAGTGTTCTCAGCACCGTACAACACCGAGATCTCGGCCAAAGTGCAGACAGTCAGTGTTCTCAGCACCGTACAACACCGAGATCTCGGCCAAAGCGCAGACAGTCAGTGTTCTCAGCACCACACGGTCATTTAGAGTAATACATGTAAATAGCACTGTGGCCTAATGTGGCTTCTCCCACTTCAGAGGTCAGCGTCCTGACTCAAATCTATAAGGAGCGCTGCCCATGTATTTGTGTCATAGCCAAGTATTCTGCACTTAGGTTTTAACTGAAACACACACCACTGACTAAACATCTGTCTGTTCCGGTTAAAAAGAGGGAAAACGGCTCATTTCCACGGTAGGTTCCGTCGCTTATGTAGCCTGTTATCCCCTTTACCACCATGCGGGAGACCCAGGGCCCAGTTACCAGCAGGTTTCACCACACAGAGCCATGTAACCAGAGTAGCACTTCCCCTAGGAGACCCTATGTGAGATTGGGTGGGGGAAACAGGGTTACACTTATAGTGGCCAGAGGTCAGGGAGGTCAGAGAGGTCAGAGGTCAGAGATAAAAGGCAGCACAATGGGTGTATGAAAACTAAAAAAACAAATCCAAGTTTGTTTTCATTCTTTACACTCATTTTATTAATTCAATGAAAACACCAGAGAAATAAAAACAATTAACTCTGATTTTTCACAAAAAATAAAATAATAATTATGACAAAAACTGGATTTCCTAGTCGTAGCCTCATGTACATGCAGTGCGTTTATAGATAGAATGAGTCATCTCAACGGATCTTTACATCAGTGCACCACATAGTTACGCTAGTATATTTGCTTCATTATATGATGTTATTAACTGTATCTCCCACCATCCTGCACTGTATAAATAAACTATTTCATCTAAAAGGAGGTAAGTGTCATGTTTATAACTCCACTTGTATAGATAGATTGCTGATTAAACCTTACCAGTGTTTTACATATCCAGTTTATATATATATTGAGGCAAAAAGTGACACTGTGTGGTCATTTGCATGTCATTTCCCAGAATCCCTTGCTGCAGTGGAAGTGCTGTATGCTGGGTGATAATGGGGAAAGGTGGGGTTGCAGACCTGCCTAAGACATGCAGATGAGCATACAGCTATATTTGCATATTTGCTTTCCTGTGGAGGGTTTTTGTCACTTTTTTTACTCACCATAACTTAACTCAGTATTATGGTTTAGCCTATCCCATAAGCCTCTCTTGCATTCCCAGTAAAATCAACCCCACACTGATGAGACCCATCAAGGTCGAAACAGCTGTCTGTGGGTGGTTTTCTGGGTATGCACCTTAACCCTGGCTGTGCTCAAAGCTGTGACCATGCAGCAAGCTTAAGCCTATAGGGAACCATGTTAAAAATGGTTATTGAGGCAAAAAGTGACACTGTGTGGTCATTTGCATGTCATTTCCCAGAATCCCTTGCTGCAGTGGAAGTGCTGTATGCTGGGTGATAATGGGGAAAGGTGGGGTTGCAGACCTGCCTAAGACATGCAGATGAGCATACAGTAATATTTGGATATATATATATATATATATATATATATATATATATATATATATATATATATATATATATACACACACACATCTCAAAAATGAATAGACGATACCGTTCTGTGGCTAACAAAATGCTTTTATTTGTGCGAGCTTTCGAGATACAATGAATAAAGCAAGAGAGGTTTAAGTTAAAACAGTGCATATACTGTAGGAATGCTATCTGTGACTGAAACCTAACGACCACCCCTGTTTGGTATGCGATTTATGACTTGAGGTGTTAAATAGTCCCTGAATGTTAGTGATGTAAGAGTGTGTGTGTTTAAGTATGTATGTAAATTTCTAAAGAGCCCGCAGTGTATACAGCGCATTACAAAATGTGTGTGTGTGTATGTGTGGAGTAGGAGTGTATATCAATGGTGTGGGTAGGTGCCACCGAACGGTATCGTCTATTCATTTTTTATTATTAAAGCTTGGCTAACACGGTACCTACACACACACACACACACACACACACACACACACACACACACACACACACACACACACACACACACACACACAATGACATACCTATTTATGATAAATATATTTAAAAAAATCAAGGTGACAATTAAATTTTTTAAGCAATGAGAGAGGAAGAGAAACTTCGGCTGCGGGTAAGGGTCCTTTGTAGGTGGTTGAGGGGGTACAGAGAGAGCATTGGGAGGGGAGAGATACTGTAGGAATGAGAACTTGGAAGTATTTGAACTTCAATCATACTGAGATGCAGAATAACACAGCCTTTGGTGAAGAGGTCAGACTGAAAGCCGTGGATCTTAACCGTAGGACAAACATATCACAGTAAGAGGCCAAATATCAGTATCTGCAGGATGTAGACCACTGTTTTTTTAGATCAGATGCATTGTAAGGAACCCCAACCCTCTCTAATAGCGCTAAATTAAAAAGGACATAAACCCTAGCGCATAGAATGAAGTAGTAGAAAACAAATGTTTTCTAGAGGTTAAATGAATTCCAATAATGGCCACAAGGAAAAATGTGTACACAATATATTTAATAAAAAACAAACCTAATAAATCCAAAAACATATACAGTACTCATTAAATATATCCCAGCTGGGTACAAGCTAAACCAAACAAAATTAAACCAAAAAATATATATAATAAAAGTAAAATATAAAATATCAGGACAGCATTAACCTGGCATGTACCTATGATGGGCAAGACATTTCTTACCACTTAGAAAACACATACAGGCAGTCCTCGTTTTACAACGCTTCGCTTTACAACGAATGGCTTATCCAACGCTATGCAATGCATACCTATGTTCATTTTTACAACGCCAAAACGGCTTATCCAACGCTCTTACGACGCTTTGCAACGTTGTTTATGTGTACTGTATATAATATATATATTATATAATATTATGTTATACTATATAATATATTATATTATTATATTTTATGTTATATTATATATAATACAGTATATACACTATATAATTTATGTGTGTGTGCTGCATATCTTATTGCCTGCGTAAAATATTTGGTGTATTTTAGTGTTAAAAATGCCTTCAGGAACGGAACCTTTCATTTAAACAGCGTTCCTATGGGAAAACGTGTTTCGCTTTACAACGTTTCGCTATCCAACGCCATTTTGAGTAACGCATTGTGTCGGATAACCGAGGACTGCCTGTATATGTATATTTCAAAGTACAGAAATACTATGTGTCACAAGGTGTATGCAGGTAAGTCCATATACAAAACCCTCTTGCATCTATGAATGTAAAGATATACTAATATGCAGAAGTATACACAGCACCCTGACTTCCAGAATACATACACATAGACCCTGCCTTCCTTCTGTGGGGGAACAAAACGTGTAGTTGGAAGATATTGTTCCTCTGACCCACAAGAACAATACAGGATATTATAGTGACACAAATGCATACAATGTATCTCTTGCAATCAGATCTAGAAGATATATTTCCAGAATGTTACATCCAGTTAGGTTCATATATTATGGTGAAGATACTAAAGAAACCACATCTAGTAGTACCAGCATTAACCTTGTCCATCATAGGTACATGCCAGGTTAATGCTGTCCTGATATTTTATATTTTACTTTTATTATATATATTTTTTGGTTTAATTTTGTTTGGTTTTGCTTGTACCCAGCTGGGATATATTTAATGAGTATATGTTTTTGGATTTATTAGGTTTGTTTTTTATTAAATATATTGTATACACATTTTTCCTTGTGGCCATTATTGGAATTCATTTAACCTCTAGAAAACATTTATTTTCTACTACTTCATTCTATGCGCATTGTAAGGATCCCCAACCCTCTATAATAGCGCGTCTGAGATCAGATGCATTGTAAGGATCCCCAACCCTCTCTAATAGCGCGTCTGAGATCTGATGCATTGTAAGGAACCCCAACCCTCTCTAATAGCGCGTCCGAGATCAGATGCATTGTAAGGAGCCCCAACCCTCTCTAATAGCGCGTCCGAGATCAGATGCATTGTAAGGAACCCCAACCCTCTCTAATAGCGCGTCCGAGATCAGATGCATTGTAAGGAACCCCAACCCTCTCTAATAGCGCGTCCGAGATCAGATGCATTGTAAGGAACCCCGACCCTCTCTAATAGCGCGTCTGAGATCAGATGCATTGTAAGGAACCCCAACCCTCTCTAATAGTGCGTCCGAGATCAGATGCATTGTAAGGAACCCCAACCCTCTCTAATAGCGCGTCCGAGATCAGATGCATTGTAAGGAACCCCAACCCTCTCTAATAGCGCGTCTGAGATCAGATGCATTGTAAGGATCCCCGACCCTCTCTAATAGCGCGTCTGAGATCAGATGCATTGTAAGGAACCCCGACCCTCTCTAATAGCGCGTCTGAGATCAGATGCATTGTAAGGAACCCCGACCCTCTCTAATAGCGCGTCTGAGATCAGATGCATTGTAAGGAGCCCCAACCCTTTCTAATAGCGCGTCCGAGATCAGATGCATTGTAAGGAACCCCAACCCTCTCTAATAGCGCGTCCGAGATCAGATGCATTGTAAGGAACCCCGACCCTCTCTAATAGCGCGTCCGAGATCAGATGCATTGTAAGGAGCCCCGACCCTCTCTAATAGCGCGTCTGAGATCAGATACATTGTAAGGAACCCCAACCCTCTCTAATAGCGCGTCTGAGATCAGATGCATTGTAAGGATCCCCAACCCTCTCTAATAGCGCGTCTGAGATCGGATGCATTGTAAGGAACCCCAACCATCTCTAATAGCGCGTCTGAGATCGGATGCATTGTACATTCTGCTGTATTTGGTCTGTGGTGGTTTCCCATTACGCCCGGGTCTAGGGCAGCAACTTTCCAGTTTTTTCTCGTTTTTCCCCATACACAGAGGCCCTGCTCTCTTCCCCACCATTTACCTGCTCCTCCTGCAGCATCGCGGCATCAAATAACGCTGCAACGTCACATGGCGTTCTCATGGAAATGCGGCGGTGCGTGATTTTAAATCCGCCACTGTATTTGGTACAATTTTCAAATGACAGACAGGTCTGCATATTATTTTATGCAAAGTGATTCAAAGGCACAAAGAGCGCAAGATACCCCTATTTATACACTAATATTACATATAAACAGAGAAAGCGAGCAACAAGTTCTGATGGAATGCAAAATCATTGGAAGATATGACATATTGAGGTGACGTATATAACGAGGGTTGTCCCCCACACAGGAGGAAATTGAGGTTATTGATAAATACACTTCTGAGGTGAAGGATAGATTTCAGTGTTGAAATCCCGTCCTTCAGCATCTGTTAGGTCTAATTAATATGAATGATTTATTGGTTCACATTAGATATACTTAAAGGTGCATTCCCGCAGTCGGACCGTTACATATCTATGGCCCCACTCAGTGCGCGCTTGCGAGCAACGGAGCGCCTGGCGGCACTTGTGGCCTTCACCCGAGCGATCTGAGGACTTCAGATCACTCGCGACAGGGGGGGGGGGTCAGGACGTCATGCGGCTGGTTCGCCCTCATTGGCTGAACCGTTGCCGTGACCATCCTCCGGCCGCCGCGCCAAAAGTCACATTTCTTGACTTTCCAAAATGAGGTTGCGCCATGTGCATGCGCACACATGGACTGATTTGGACCAGTCCCATAGAGGGCCGTTCACTTGTTGCCGTCGCGATCACTGGGACTGAGGCCGTAGGGTTCCCTGAATGGAGATGTGGTTTCTTTCCCAAATCCCATCCTGTCCTTATCAGAAAGCAAATAAAGATAAGGGAAGGTGGGGGAACTTGCTGCACACACGGGGACATCACACAGGAGGAACAGCCAGGGGAAATCAACCCCTCCCAAGCTCACTTTGGTCCTAAGAGATTTTGCTCCTTTAACTCAAGTTCTCTTAAATCTAGTTCAGAGATAACTATGTGTGGTCAGACCGGGGACAGACATGGGAACAAGAATATAGAAAGGAAAATGAGCACGTAACAACCACTCCCCATATTACATATTCTAACTGGGAAGGAGTGCAAAGTACAGCAATAAAATGGTGCCATGGGCACGGATCCTCAATTCTGAAGGCATCCTGTAGTTATGGCATTTAATTACATCAATATGAAGTATTGTATCTGAGTTATGTGGGGCAATGGGAGGAGTTATAGGGGGCGGGTATATAGGGCAATGGGAGGGGTTATAGGGAACGGTTATATGGGGCAATGGGAGGAGTTATAGGGAGCGGGTATATAGGGCAATGGGAGGGGTTATAGGGAACGGTTATATGGGGCAATGGGAGGAGTTATAGGGAGCGGGTATATAGGGCAATGGGAGGGGTTATAGGGAACGGTTATATGGGGCAATGGGAGGAGTAATAGGGAGCGGGTATATAGGGTAATAAGAGTTAAAGGGAACGTTTTTTTGGAGCCGTTCAAAGAGATAGGGCAGGAAGTATATTGAGCAGTTAAATGGTAGGTGTTACAAGACACATTTATAGTGAGATATTGCAATCATTGGTGAAACTGCCAACAAAAAATTAGTGGTACGTCTCCTTCCTCGTACCGTCAGAGTGCGGTGCTTATAACCCAAACCCAAACCCCCCCCCCCGAACAGACAAACTGATGTGTGCAATGTGAGAGACTTAACTACCAGCAACACTGCAGCAATCAATCAGAGCCACGCGGATAAATATGAAGTTAGAATGGCTTCCTCCGGGGTTTATACGTAAATGTCAAAGCCGGGAGGACGTTTACAGAACATGACGAGTACACAGCAAATATGGAGGGTTATCGGTCGAACATATGTACTTTTCCTGTGCATATCTCTGTGTGTCTAAAATCATGTCTATTGGAAAAATCTAAGAGTAACAAACATCTGTAATTTGCAAACGTCTAAGAGCCTGGTCACCGAAATCAGGCCTTCCGCTTAGCTGGCGTTCTCCTAATCTTTCTCATTTACTGTAAGGTAATCGCTTGTTCTCATCTTATCCGGGTCAGTAATACCATGTAGATCAAGGAATGATTTACAATAAATACTAAGACCTATGTACTCTACCGAGAATTAGGATCTTAAAGATTTCGTTAATGTTCTGAAAAAGACACATGCAGCACTACAAAGAAAGGCAGAGTATCACTATGCAGGGACCCAAAACATTTCTGGTGACAAAAAAAAAAAAAAATACAGCTACTTCGGACTGCACTTCATATATCCTGAAACAGTCTATTACTTCAATACAGGAGTGGTCAACGCCAGTCCTCAAGGGCCACCAACAGGTCAGGTTATCAGGATATCCCTGCTTCAGCACAGGTGGGGCAGTCATCAACTGAACCACCTGTGCTGAAGCAGAGACTGGTTGAACCACCTGTGCGGAAGCAGGGATATCCTGAAAACCTGACCTGTTTTTGGCCCTTGGGGACTGGCCGCCTGTGCTTTAATAGGACTCTAATTACAGTTGGAGAAACAGGAGTCACAGAGAATGAGAGATAAGAGGTTAGAAGTGAAACTTCTGCATTAACAGTCAACAGAAGTACCTTAAATCAAATAATAGTTTTAGCTATAAATGTTTAGGACTTGTGCCATTCCCTGAATCCTGGACTTGTTATAGGAACAGCATCAGATTTAGCAAAGGAAACAAATCCGGTTTTAATTGGAAGTCCTATTTCTTTAACCATTTGGTGCAGTGTCCCTTAAATTTTACTCCAGTTTTGCAGAAAGACTTTGACCATTAGAACCCAACCTATTATTTATTCGTTATTTGTTTGCAGATGTGGATGTAATATACTAACCACTCGCTGAACTTGTACATCGCAACATAATCCAAATTGTGTTAATGCAAAATGTGCAAACACCACCCATGCAAAATGCCAAGCAGAACCAGTGAAACCCAGTGAAACCCAGTGAAACCCAGTGCAGCTTTCCAAGTCTACAGTACATGTGGCTATTGTACATTATGAAATGTTACAGTACCCACCAACCTCATCCAAAGGGAAGGGTCAGGTAAGAGGTAAAAGCTAAGCGTAAGAGGTAAGGGTAACAGGTATGGGTAAGAGGCACCTCACCTGCTTAAACAAGAAGTCATCTCCAGCATTGATCTTCAGGGAGATGGCGAGGTGGATGGTAGACAATACAATCCCGCTGATGACCGCAGCCCTCATCCGGACTGGAAGTAGGGTGTAGATGGTGTAGATGAAGAACATGGTCCACCATATCCCATCGGAGGCACTCCTGGGTCTCACCAGCAGGACCCCCACTACCTGCACCATAAAGACCACCAGGATGACAGCGTAGCAAGCCAGCCACATGTAGTCCTGGTGGAAGCTGTTCTTGTTGCACACGGCTATGAGCACACAGATGAGGAGTATGGCCACGGAGAGGACAACTACATAAGGCACCAGGTATCCCCCGTGGACGCAGTGGAATATCAGCATGACCAAGCAGACCAAAATCAAAACCGACATAAGCATGGTCAGGCTGCTCTGGTTCAGCCTGAAGAAGTACCGCTGGTACAGCCTCTCCAGCTTATCGGACTGGAACTTCTTGGACCTGAATATCTGCAGGAGACTGTAGCAGCAGATACCCACTGAGCAGTGGACTTCTGACCCGTCCTCAGCCCTTTCTGCCTTCCCCTTACCGGTCTTCTCGTCCAAACCAAGATCCACAGATTTGGACCTCAGCTCCCCACCCGGGTGTTTCTGAGTGGCGTGGCCAGGCTGGTTGTTATTCCTGTTCTCCTCCCTGTGGTCTTGCCAGGCGGACTTAGACCTGAAGCCCACCTTGCAAGCCGTTGCTGTGTTTTTCACCTGCTGGGGCTCATAGTCTTCCTCATTTCTCCACAAGCCCATCATCCACGAGGTCTTCTTCCTGGAGGACCTGCTAGAGTACGGGTATCCATTTGCCCTGGATTCTGCCTCCCCCCAGGCTGACCTGTGCTCAGCACCTGCCCGGAGGACAGGGGCCCCAAATCCTGGTGGGCTCACACTATTAGACCTAGACATGGCCTCTTACAGTGGGAAGGTCCTGGTGGCTCCCACGGTCCAGGTGCAAGTTACATAATGTATGATCTGTAATGGTAGATCAAAATGTGCTTCAAATGTATATGATGTCCTACTAAATTGCACTAAAAGTACCGAAAAGGTGCTTGTAATCCCATGTTCATAGCCGATCTACATCCAAATCTCTGTAAATGTTGCCATGTTTAGGTGTTTTTGGGGGGCAGAGGGGGTTTCTCCGGGAAATAGGGCTATTTATGTAAACTATGCCAAGTAAACAATCCGACATCCATCATCGTTTTAGACAGGATCGTCCTCTCTCTCCATCACCTCCTCAGAGGTTTATAGCAAAAACACCCCAGATCAAATAAACCCGACAATTAAAAAATATATAGGATTAAAAAATGATCAGCTGAGATCCTGCGTAATCCTGCTCCAGCGTTATAGCCAATGCCCCCTCCAGTACCGCGCACAGTAATCCTGTAATAAGAAGAATGAAATAGCATTTAGTAAATCCCTCCCAGATCAGGGCAGATCTGGGACCCCAAAGAGCGGGGCATTATTTTATCTTCCTGCCCAGTTCCCCGCTGGATCTGCATGGTTCCTGCAGAGAGGATCTGGTGATCCAGGAGAACCTGTGTATGACCCAGGCTGCCACTCACACCCCCCTGCACATGATCCTTCTGTGGGAGGATGCCACAACGCCTGAAGTCAACAGCGCCTCCAAACAACAGCTCAATGTGTGGCCCAAATAGTCCAATCTCCCTATCTGCAGTGGGAACGCTGGATGGTGTTACAGGGGCTGGACCGGGATGGGGGCGGCGGTGTGAAGCATGTGGATGGACTCGAGTGGGAACATCACTGGAAACCCATTCACACTGTTGATATCAACACAGCATTGCTCTGCTGACCGGATGCAGCCTTTGGCAAACAGCAGCCGTGGTCAGATGTCAGATCCAGCATTAGATGCAGCTAGGGGGGGGGGGGGGGGGGGCATTTAACGGGATCCTTGGAAAACACATCCACTTCTACAGCTCCCAAATCCTTCAGCATTCAACATCTGCCCCCCTGTGCTGGGATCTGGGGGGTCGCATCTGCACAGCCAATCCACAGGGTCATCTCCAAAGCATGCAGCTTTTGCATGTCTGCATTTCAATCCCAGAGCAGATCCTTCTCCCTCAGTCAGATTGCTGCCGCTGCTGCTGCTGCTGCTGCTGCTGCTGCTGCTGCTGCTGCTGATTCAGGGATGGAGCCTTTGCAGGGTGCTCAGCTCCTGCAACCTCTCACAGTGCTGAGAAATCATATCTGCACACCTTATCTGTGAGGAGCCATTCCCACCACACACCCACATCAAACCAGGGCTGTGCTCCTTACTGAGGCTGCTGGGGATCCATCATGCTGCCAAAAAATGCCCTCACCCCTGGAAATACAGGAGAGCTTCCCAAATCCTGCATGCACCCTGTGTGCACTGCCTCCCTCTCCCCAGCCTGCACCTTTCCAGCCTTTGTACTCTCATTCAACCAAACTGCAACCTCAGGCCCTCCCCCCACTCCAAGTGATTGCCAGTCCCACCCTCTCCCTGTGATTGCCTTTCCTGAGCTGTCACAGTTTTCCCACGTTCTCTGATTGGACAGGCTATTTTATTTATGCCTGTATTGTGTTATTCTAAGGGGGGGCTGTGCTATACAGGGTATAGGGGAGGGGGCTGTGCTATACAGGGTATAGGGGAGGAGCTGTGCTATACAGGGTATAGGGGAGGCCGGAGCTGCAACAGGCATTAGCAAAGTGGGTTCCTTTACCCACACTGAGGGCTCAGAGCAGATTATTTATGGCTGCATAAAATCAGGAGGGTCCCCCACCCTCACCTCCCCTGGAAGTTTTGCAGTGGGAAGCAGCAGCTCATCAAATGCACGTGTACCCATGCTATGCCTGTGATAAACCAGTGCAGTGACATTAACCCTATCACAAAAGGAGAAGGAAAAGTGCTGGCCTTGAAGTGGGAATACTGAGTTCAAATCCCATTGCTGGCTCTGAGTCACCGGGAGCAAGTCACTTTAACCCTCTCACTGCCAGAATGGCCCACGTTGCGTTTGGCAGCGGAAGGGTTAAGACAGGGGTGGCCAACTCCAGTTCTCAAGGGACACTAACAATTCTGGTTTTCAGCCCAGGTGGCTCAATCAGGGGCTCGGTCAAGATAAGGACTGGGTTAAGATATGGGTTTGGTTTACATTAAGCAGCGCCCACCCCCGGGCTCCTCTGATTTACTCTCTGGGTGATCAATTTAAACCAAAAGTCAGGTCTAATTAGGAAGAAAAGGGCTGGGCTCCTTTAAATCTCACTTTAACCATTTAGGTGCCAACGCATCCTCTGCACGTCACACGCTCCAGCACGCCAGGGCTCCTGTAAGGTACGCAGGACGTCATGTATTCGCCGCTCACTTTCTAGGGTGCGATGGCGTTCACACCGCGATTGTAAGGCCTCGTTCAGGGTGCCAGAGGCAGGAGTTGGAGGGCGGGCGTTCTGGAGGGCGGGCGGCAGTCTGCTGGGCGATGTGTGTTCATCCTCCCAGCAGACTTTTTCAGGAGTTGAGGAGGGGGCGGGAAGGGGGCGGGGCTAGAGACGGCAGCTTAGGGATCCAAGTTGCAGTCTTGAAATCATTCTCAGGAATGATTTCATTGGCTGCCGAGGTCCCAGTGACGCTGCTGCAGCTTCAAAAAATGATTTTTTGTTTATTGAAACTGTAGCCAGCGTCAACTCCGGGCTTCGGAGACAGGGCAGCTGCTACCCTGACAACCAGTATTCAATTTGAATACTTTGTGTCCCACGGCAGCTCGCACGGCAGCACGCCCTCCCTCCGAAGCCTGCACCCTGAACGAGGCCTAACGGGGGTGGGGGGTGTTTGGGGGGGCATGCCTTTGACCATGTGATCACTACCCTAAGCGATCCCATGGTAGAGTGACAGAAAACAGTGCCACCAGTACCTGGCACTCAGCGGGTTAATACATGACCCCTTAACGCAGCGAGCCCACCTGCTTGCTTATTATTCGGTTTGTTTCTGGATTGCGTCAGACACAGTTGAGCGCAGCGCTTCCTGCGATCCGGACCCACGTTATTTTCAGATTCGGGTGCCACATTTTTTTCTGAGATACAGTTTTAGGTTCTCGCGTTTGAAGCTTCCGCCGGGAATTTAATATGGCGGCCAAACTCCGAGGGTCCCATTGGTACCAGAAAGCCGCAACTGACTTGGCTGTGGCTCTCTATTGTAAGACGTGAGAGTACATGTGGTTGCACCTACAGTAGCCACGCGCAGTCACTAGGCGTGGCTGCTGAGATTCCACGTAAATAACACACGGACATACTTGGAATAAGTGGTACCTGTTACAGTGATTGCACGCTGGGTATCCCCAATAAACACAGGAACAGTCCTTTGCATGGACTATCATTTAAGAAATATATCTCAGTTTCTTTATTTTGTAACTTTATTTAAATGCAATAGAAACGCAACAAGTTATTAAGACAATGAGGGGAAATTCATGGTCGCCTTGAGCCAATTTTGGTGGGATGGCACTCTGACCCCAGGGTCACTTGTGTACTTGTCCAGTGGTAGCCACGGATGGCATTGCGATTGGTGGAGCCTGTCGGCAGGTAGGATACCCAGAGCCAAGGTCCAGAAGCAAGGGGTCGGTGTTGAAATTGGCTAATTTGTGGTGGGCTTTTCATGGTAAGGGGGATGTCAGGTTACCTGCGCAGGTGTCGGTCCTTCACGGGGTTGGGGGTCCTGACTCACACTCCCTACCCCCCTCTTTTTTTGCCTTTTTGTTTTTCCCATTGTTATTGGTCTCCAAATCTCTGCTGATCTTTGTCATGTATCAGGGACTTGTACATCCCATCCTACAGTAAATGTGCACACTTTGTACAAGTCCTTCCAATGTCTCCTGTTTTATTTATTTTTGCTGACTTTGCAGCTGTATTACATTATACACAAGTAAACAATTCGTTAACAATAGCATGGTGCTAATTAAATAAATGACTATAAATGTCTTTTACGTTATACGCTTATTATTAAAAGAATGTTTATGCTTAATAATATGCTATTAAAATACACAGTTGCGGGCGGGGAACCTCGTAGTGTGGGACTGTGTGCTCTCCGTTCTGTATACAACAAGGAACGTAACACTCATATGAGTAACTGTAGCTCCGTGGCTGATACTTTACACCTCATACTTAGACCGTGGCCCCTCACAGACGCACTTACCAGAACACCTTCCTGCTGTCTCTGTACGTTCTTCCTACCAACAAATTAGATTGTAAGCTCTTCGGAGCAGGGACTCCTTTTCCTAAATGTTACTTTTGTGTCTGAAGCACTTATTCCCCTTTATGTGTTATTTGTATTATTTGTTATTTATATGATTGTCACGTGTATTACTGCTGTGACGCGCTATGTACATTAATGGCGCTATATAAATAATGACATACCATTGCAATCCCCGATAACACCCACTATTTGCACCATGCAAACTTTGGGTACACACAACAGATACTGTAATCAGGGAAACTGCACTAAAAAGAAAGACATTCCCACTCTCTGTAATGCAGCTCAGGTCCCGGACCAGTAAGGAAAGGTTTCCAGATTATATATGTTACCAGATTATATATATATATACAGTATATACCTACATTCCAAAGAGTTCACTGCCCCCCCTACTGACAGAAATCAATAGCACAGGAACACCTTATCATCTGGGTTACCCTCATCTTCTCTAACTCATTAGCAGTCTGCGGCTTAAAGATCAGTGGACTCCCTCCCAAAAGACAGGCACAAGAATGCAAAGTATTACAATTCTGGAGCACTGAGTGCTCATTTGCATGTTGCCCAGAACCCCTGGCTGCAGTGGAAGCACTATATGCTACATGTGAATACATGTGAATGCGCTCACAAGTGGGGTTTTTATTTGCTGTACACTGTACGGTGCAGGGGTTTTGTCATTTTTCCCTACTATAACTTAGATACACTATATATAATGTGTGGTTGAATTCCTCCTTACAATTCCACCTTGAATCACCATTATCTGCCTTTTAAAGCAGCCGATCAAGCTGCCGTCTTTTTTTATTTTTTCCCCTTTCATATGCGCATCAATACAATCCACACAAAGATAAGTAATTAGCTAAGTTGCCGATCGACTTGTTCTCCTGTGATCGATCGGCGAAGATTCGAGTCGGGGGTTCACTAAATGGCTGTCAGTGCAGCAGTAGAGATCCAAATATGCAAAGTTCTGTGAAGAAGATCATGTGACCAGGCAGTCACTAGATACAACTGGTGCACAGCTAGAGAGAGGGCAGGGCTCAAAAAGGGGTGTCCCAGAGCCTGTTTCAGAAGAGGAAGGGGGTGTGATGTTGTAAATGGTTGCTATAGAAGCAAAATATACTTGTTACATTATAATACAGAAAAAATGTAATTGAGAGTTGTTTAAAAAAATGCTACAAATATTTTCTCATAGTACAGAACTGATTTATTTAAAAAAAACACGTAGGGTATTGCTTGGTCTGCAGCTTTAATACATTGAAAACATATATATATATATATATATATATAATACAATTATATATTTTTCTATTCTCAGAAATGACGACATTACAAGCAGATATCACTGCAATGCTGCACCGTGTATAATGGCGCCGGGGGGGGGGGGAGATTACCCCAAATCCGATGTTCAATTTATTGGTGTTATCTGCATGTTTCAGGGGTGAGAAAAGTCCACATGAAAGAGGCAAAACCACGGGCAACAAGCGGTTATTCCACAAACGTCCAGGGACCGGAAATCTGTGATATTTGGCGGTTCTGGGCCAAAAACTGTCATTTTAGTGGAAAAGTACAGAAATTTCTTAGCGAGATTCCTTTGATGTTTTATGAGACGCTGATACTAATAATCAGTGAGATAAGTCTGGTTAAACTAATCAACATTGTATATGTACCAGTAACCCTCTTTCCCCCTGACTAAAGGGGCTACCTGTGCTGTATTACCTGAGTGGCGTACAGGAGGCCTGATCCTCCGCCACTGGGAGCCCGGGTGATCACGTTCGTGGTACACAGCGCCTCCACCCGGGAGAGATCCTAACGCAGTAGGATAGCCTTTCCCAGGAACCCAATGCAGACAGTAATTACACACACAATGAAGTATATAACGACAGTAAATACTGACACACAGCAAGACACAACAATATATATATGGCCATACAATATTCTATCTCCCAAAGTAACACCTCCCTGGCGGAACCCCCCCAAAGTACTGGGGGTGTCTGGGAACTCAACCCGTTAGTGTCCACAGACCAGTCCTTCCCCAAAGAGCATGTGTGGGATAGTGCTACCCGTAGTGTGTTGGGCCGTTGGTGCACATGTATATAATACCTTCCTGGTCTCAGTCCAGACCAGGTCAACAGAGCCGCTGAGTCCGTGGATCCGAGACATGGTCCCACGCCGCGCTCGGTCGAATCCTCTCCCGCTCTGATCTGCAGTCGGTTGTCTCTGGAGGGGTTTCGTGCTGGAGTGTGCCCCAATAAAATAGTCTTTAATGATGTATGCCTAGATCTGGTCCCAGACCGCAGGCTATGCTTCACAATGTGGCGTCTTCACTGGCACTATACACTAACTATATACAGGGAATGGGGAAATGTCCCTAGCTAGGGGTTTCCCTGTAGCAGCCACAATCTGATTAGGTGATTGGGGACTATCTTGGACCTAAGGGGGGTTAATCTGACCTAGTCTGGGTGCCACTGACACCCAGACCATACCTTCCCTTTCTATGTCCTGGCTCCAACTGTCCTAACTGTCAGCGAATGTAGCAGCCCTACTGACTGAGCTGCGTCATCCGGCCGCCCCAGGGGATCCTGGGAGTTGTAATTCCCCTGCGGATCCTAATACAAGATGGCCACCCCACTACTGGTTCTACAGCACATGCGCGCCTATGTAATGGCCACTGCACTTGCTCCTGCACACGCGCACCATCTCGCGCATGCGCAGACACCAAGCAGATGGCGGCTCCCTGCAAACCCGGTCGCCCCTTCACCAGCCGCCATGCCCCGCACGCCCCTCCGGACTCACCCGTCACCCCCCGCTTCTCTCCCCAGCCTCTGCTGCCTATCAGAAGGTAAGGGGACAAACAGGAGCCAGGGGGGACCCATGCTATGTATAAAATTAAATGTATCTGTATAAAGGCACTGCAGGAGATAGTTCTAGCTGTAAAGCTGATGGTGTGTGCGTTTAATCGTGCAGGGTGGTAACTCAAGGAAGACGCAGCAGACAAGGGGTTAAGGACAGGGACCATCCGGTGGCCAGCTCAGGAAAGTCACATGAACTGTAAAGTGACCACATTTCAGCTGGAGTGCGAGCATGGGGGGGAGTGCGAGCATGGGGGGGTGCGAGCATGGGGGGGGGTGCAGCTGGTCGGATCAAAGGGCAGGCTGCTGTGTGGAAGTGATACTATCCTGCGTGTGTTCCGCTCTCACACTGGGTCTGCTAAGGATGAGAGGATAGGAGTCCACAATGTGCAGGAACCCAACAACACTTACATTGTCCCAGGGTCTACAGCAAGGGCGGGCAACTCCAGTCCTCAAGGGCCACCAACCGGTCAGGTTTACAGGACATCCCTGCTTCAGCACAGGTGGCTCAATCAGTGGCTCAGTCAAAGACAAAGTGCCAACAAAAGGACACACAACTCAGAGAGACACAGAGTGAACACATTCTGCTGACCTGTGGATAGACACACAATTATTCCAACACTGTGGCTCTTCCATCAATCATTAGGAGAGAACCAGGTGCTGGGTATAGTGTAAGAAAATACCCCTCCTTGTCCATCGTCTCACAACATTAACTGGTGGCAGAGGGTGATCGCCGGCAGAGGGTGATCGCCGACAGAGGGTGATCGCCGGCAGAGGGTGATCGCCGACAGAGGGTGATCGCCGGCAGAGGGTGATCGCCCATTTAGGGAGCAAGGAGATTTTGAAAATGAGAGACTGAAAGAAAGCTGCCTGGAGCCCCTCAGCGACGGGGCACATGACTGCAGGGACTAGGCTCCCCTCTCCTCCCTCCCCCACAGCTTTTTGGTGCCGGTTCTCGTGCTGCTTCCCCTCTCCACCCCCAGCTTGGCTGGATTGCATGCTGTTTCCCCTTCCCCAGTGTCACGGGGGCGGAGCTAAGGGGATTCAAAGGAGCGCAGGGGAGGGAGGGCAGTCTGCTCCCTGGGAAGAAGTTTCCGTCCACCCATCCCTTTGTTTGGGTAATACCATGACAATCGTATAATATATTGTACATTATGTTGTATTTTCTTCTTTTCAGAAATAAGTGAACATGGGAAGGATGTTGATCCGGGAAGTAATCTGATTGCCAATTCTTGGACTTGGGAAGGAATTTATTTCCCCTTGTGTTATATCACTGGGGTTTTTTGTTTGTCTTCCTCTGGATCACAATACCGTAGGTGAGGGTACAGGATGGAGTATCTGTCTGGATTTGGCGTGGGTTGGACTTGATGGACGTATGTCTTTTCAACCTCATCTACGATGTAACTATGTCTGCCATGTTTGAGGCGGGCACTGCATGGCATGTGTTGCCTACGTCACGGCGGCTGTTGGGGGGGGTTAGGTGTTCGTTAACCTTGCCAGCGTGGGCTCTATGGTGCAGATAACCCCTCAAGCCTTGTGGTGGCTGGGGGTAGCGAGTGGGCAGGGCTCATTTGTGTGTGATTCCCTGGGGCCCAGTATCGCTTAACGGTCGGGCCTTCGGGCGCCCGGCTTTGTGGTGGGTGTGCAGGCCATGGTTGGGGTGCCATCGGGCGCCCGGCTTGGTGGTGGGTGTGCGGGCCGTGGTTGGGGTGCCATCGGGCGCCCGGCTTTGTGGTGGGTGTGCGGGCCATGGTTGGGGTGCCATCGGGCGCCCGGCTTGGTGGGTCTTGCGGGCCATGGTTGGGGTGCCATCGGGCGCCCGGCTTGGTGGGTCTTGCGGGCCATGGTTGGGGTGCCATCGGGCGCCCGGCTTGGTGGGTGTGCGGGCCATGGTTGGGGTGCCATCGGACGCCCGGCTTGCTGGGTCTTGCGGGCCATGGTTGGGGTGCCATCGGACGCCCGGCTTGCTGGGTCTTGCGGGCCATGGTTGGGGTGCCATCGTTCGCCCGGCTTGCTGGGTCTTGCGGGCCATGGTTGGGGTTCCATCGGGCGCCCGGTCTGGTGGTGGGTGTGCGGGCCGTGGTTGGGGTTCCATCGGGCGCCCGGCCTGGTGGTGGGTTTGCGGGCCGTGGTTGGGGTGCCATCGGACTTTACCCGGGGGGTGAGCACGCTGGCAGGGTGGGCACTTACCAGGGTTTATTTGTGTAAGTAAAGCCGCGGCCTTTGTACCTCCCGACCTTTGTTGTGTCTTTATTTATATGTGGGTTGGGGGAGGGGGGAGAGCTTCCTCGCAGGCTCAGAGGTCATGATATTTCTATCCTATATCTCCATCAGCTGTTCTTCCCTGGGTCAGCGGGAAGCCACCCAATAAAGTTATTATTGCACAATGGGGTGATTTATTTATTATTTATTTATTGATAAAATGTGTTACCAGGAAGTAATACATTGAGAGTTACCTGTCGTTTTCACGTATGTCCTGGGCACCGAGTTAAGAGTATTTAGCAAGGAGTTAGTTAGTACAGCAGCAGTCCCACTGACCGCCACATACAGCACTTGCTATTTACGGTCTTTGCTAGCTTTATAAGATCCTTTCTTGACCTTTCCACAGTGTTCTTATTTTTTAAATCTGCTGCTCCGTTCAAGAGATGGAAGTATTTAAAATATTAAGTGTCTGGGAGGTTAAAATGGCTACCGCAGATTCTAGGGATGGAGAACATCATGATTTTTTTAACACTACAATATATAATATATAATAGCAGGACATACCCAGGGGAAAGATGCTAACGTTTCTAGGGACAGGCATGTTCACGACTTCCAGGTTCCTCTTCTTATTTCTTCTTCTTCTTATTATTATTATTATTATTATTATGTTTTATTTGTATGGTGCCAGCATATTCCAAACTTCTCAAAAAAAAAAAACCTGCAAACTTTACTGAGAGTTTTTTGTTTGTTTTTCCCCTCATAATTCTTTTAAAATCCCAAAACAATTGAGTTTTGACAAATCTAAGACCAAAACACAAGGGAGCGTCCCCACCCTACTAAATAATGACACCGACAACAACCAGAATGTTCGGTACGCCACGTTCGGTACGCCTCGTTCTGTACGCTGAGTTATGTACACCATGTTCAGTACGCCACGTTCAGTACGCCATGTTCAGTACGCCACGTTCAGTACGCCGTGTTCGGTACTCCACGTTCTGTACACCGTGTTCGCTACGCCACGTTCGGTACGCCTCGTTCTGTACGCTGAGTTATGTACGCCATGTTCAGTACGCCACGTTCAGTACGCCGTGTTCGGTACGCCACGTTCTGTACGCCGTAGTCGGTACGCCGTGTTCGGTACGCCGTGTTCGGTATGCCACGTTCTGTACGCCGTGTTCGGTACGCCACGTTCTGTACGCCACGTTCTGTACCCACGTTTGTGATCTATTTACAGAATGTGGCAGATTCTAATATGGAAAAATTGGTTGCATAAAAGCAAAGGATTTTTAGAAGTTTTTTTAATGTGTTGGTTCCTTAAAGCAGGAATAAATACTACATTCCCCCGTTCCCCCCCTTCTTATTTGTATATGTAAAGTGTGTGACAATGTATAATTCTACATTCTTACCTAAATTGGTAATCATTAAGTGCTCCCGTTATAAATGTGTGAAAATCCTGATTGTGTGACTAACCAAATGGCCGCCTTCTGACTCTGCTGCAATCAGTGAAATCCTGCAGCTGATATGTAACATTATATTACTAAGTGTAACTGTAAGAGAAGTGTGCTGTAAGGAATCCACTCCTGGGTTTGGCTGAAACGTATTCCTTACAGAACTATGCAGTCACCACGTGGATGCAAGAAACACAGAGAAAGGGAATTGTGCAGAGGGTCACAGTGTATTAACAAAGTATCACAATGGCAAGTACAAATGGCAACTCACATGTGGACCCAGGGAACCGACATTGTACGATAGCAGCTCGATGGGTCTCCGGCGATTGGAGCACCATCTCCATGCAGAGTTTATTAAAAAAAAAAAACACAGGAGTACAGTATCACTACTTTTTATTACACCCCCCTCTTTAAAGAAGAAAAAGTACATTTTCTTAACCAATCTTTCTCCCTTCTGGAGAGCAGAAATCTTTAGAAAACGAGGCTGAAAGTTGCCAGTGAGATTTATCTATAGTGTGTTGAAATTAGGAACACGACCACTACTTTTTATGGTCGTTTGCCCACTAATAGTAACTCACAGTACTCGTGTTGTAGTATTTTTTAATGCTGCAGTCACAAGCAGTACTTGTTATTATACTGATATACAGTTGGGCTATTATTACCCTTGCTTTAGTCCCAGTGGAAGTTGGGAAGTTCATGTAGGAATACCCCTCATGGATGGGGATGTTTGTGCTGTGTTTTGACAGCTGGCATTCCCATCTCCTGCTCTCCAATGTCAGATGAAACAAGTCACATTCCAACTGAACCAGAGGTGAATGACCCAGCAAGTCTCTCTTACAGCCATTGTTCACAAGACAATAAAATGCTACAAAGTACTATTTGGTATTGTTCAAACACTAGGTCCGGTTATTTCAAATTAAAATCCATTTGCAACGCAGATCTTCTGGATATGAAGGACTAAATGCAACATTAACTGATCGATAAGTTATTATTCACACTTTCTGCAGGCATTCTCACTTTTCTTCACACTTTCTGCAGGGATTCTCACCTTTCTTCTCTCTTTCTGCAGGGATTCTCACTTTTCTTCTCTCTTTCTGCAGGGATTCTCACTTTTCTTCTCTCTTTCTGCAGGGATTCTCACTTTTCTTCTCTCTTTCTGCAGGGATTCTCACTTTTCTTCTCTCTCTGCAGGGATTCTCACTTTTCTTCTCTCTTTCTGCAGGGATTCTCACTTTTCTTCTCTCTTTCTGCAGGGATTCGCACTTTTCTTCTCTCTTTCTGCAGGGATTCTCACTTTTCTTCTCCTTTTCTGCAGGGATTCTCACTTTTCTTCTCTCTTTCTGCAGGGATTCTCACTTTTCTTCTCCCTTTCTGCAGGGATTCTCACTTTTCTTCTCTCTTTCTGCAGGGATTCTCACTTTTCTTCTCTCTTTCTGCAGGGATTCTCACTTTTCTTCTCTCTTTCTGCAGGGATTCTCACTTTTCTTCTCTCTTTCTGCAGGGATTCTCACTTTTCTTCTCCTTTTCTGCAGGGATTCTCACTTTTCTTCTCTCTTTCTGCAGGGATTCTCACTTTTCTTCTCCCTTTCTGCAGGGATTCTCACTTTTCTTCTCTCTTTCTGCAGGGATTCTCACTTTTCTTCTCTCTTTCTGCAGGGATTCTCACTTTTCTTCTCTCTTTCTGCAGGGATTCTCACTTTTCTTTACTATGTTTATTTTAAATAATTTTTTAATAACGGCCCAATCTGTCCATGTAATAATATCAAATAAACTATGATAGATGAATACAAAGTTTGCCATGAATTTGTTTTAAGAAAATGTTTTTGTTAAATTGAAAGTAGTAACCTTCAAAAATGAATAAAGAGCAGTAATGTGATGTCATTTTATCTTCTGCAACCACCGATATTTATATCTTTATTACTGTATGTATGTGTGTATTTATGTGTATGTACATACCGTATGTATGTATGTATGTATGTATGTGTGTATGTATGTATGTATGTATGTATGTATGTATGTATGTATGTACGTACCGTATATATGTACTTTATGTATGTGTGTATGTATGTATGTATGTATGTATGTCCATACCGTATGTATGTGTGTATGTATGTATGTATGTATGTATGTGTGTGTGTGTGTATGTATGTATGTATGTATGTACATACCGTATGTATGTACTGTATGTATGTGTGTATGTATGTATGTATGTACAGACCGTATGTATGTACTGTATGTATGTGTGTATGTATGTATGTATGTATGTACTGTATGTATGTATGTATGTATGTGTATGTATGTGTGTCTTTATTTATATAGCAATGTATTTAATACACAAGGGCACACGGATTTCAATCATAAAGAATGTATTGTGCCATAGAACAGGGGGGCGCAAACTTTTTCCCCTGCGTCCCCCTGCCGGCGGTCCCCTCACCTCCGTGCCCCCCTCACCCCCACTCCAGCGTCATGATGTCACGTGATGTCACATAACCTCGCAGCCCCATGGCGACGCGTGTAAGAAGCCGCCGGAGCCAAGGTAAGTTAGGTTTACAGAGGCCCTGCAGCTCCCCCGGGACTTAATGTAAGTGCCTTCGGGAAGCGCGCGGGGCCTCTGTAAACCCCGCGCCTCCCCTCACTCAGTCTCGTGCCCCCCCCCCTTCTGGGTGTGGCGCCCCCCAGTTTGCGCACCGCTGCCATAGAACACACAACGTTTCGGCCTGCTGGCCGTTCTCAAGTGAAGTGGCATTGACTAGCAGTGAACAAACATACATACATTAAATAGTCCCCAGATCGCAGCACCCTTGTGCAACTGCTGCGTTCCTTATCTGCTAATCAGGTTCTGCAGTGCTGAATACTCCGGGTCCAACCTCTGGGGGGGGCGTGTCCCATCTTCATACGGGTTGACATCACCAGCATCCAATCACTGTTGTCAGGGGTGTGTCCGCGTTGTTTAATGCGGCGTCCATCGTTGCCATGGTTCCTTCCCATATCCAGACGGCTCCTGGGAGTATTGTATTGTATGTCTTTATTGATATAGCAAATACAATGTTGATGCTGCACACCATACAATAATTTAGCAGATACTCGCTGTTACCGGTGCTGCGGGTCCAGGGGAGTCCCTGTCAATGAAAAAACTCCAGAATCAGCAAAAAAGGAGAGAAGTTCTGGGCACTGCGGATTTCAAAAATGTATTAGATAAACACAACGTTTCAACCAACAAGCGTGGTCTTTATCAAGTGAAGATAGAAAATAAATCACATAATGTCCACTATTTATAGCCCCCAAACCAGGTGAAATTACTTAAAATCTTCCGGTTTCTCCCACAGGTGTCTCTCAGTCCATTGCGCATGCGCGCGCATATCCGGATCCTCGTCACTTCCGAGTGATGTCGTCATTTGGTCCACCCTGCCTTCCGATACGTCCTGTCATCCCTCTGTGTTTCTGCAGTAGGAGATCTCGGTACCTCATCCAAGCGCATGCGTGAGCGCACATCAGGGTCCCTCTTCCTTCATAGTGACGTCATCCCGTAACAGCGTAGTCTCCGGTTAACCCATCTGTCCCACGATGTTCTATCATTCAATCTTCATGCCTGTTATCAAGGGGATCCATATACCAAGTGTATCCATGTACACAATGTGCAGTAGAGTCCCAATAAAGTCCTTCTTGTAATTTATCTTTGAGGGTAGTGGGCAGTGGAGAAGTCGTGGTGCATAAGGGAGGAGAGAAAGATCCAAAATGAGAGTCCGGTATTAAAAACACTAAGTGATACTAATGCACTCCCCCAGTGTGGGAGAAGTGCAGGTGAGGGGAGAAGTGCAGGTGAGGGGAACAGAGACAAAAATAATTAATTTATTTATTTGAGAGACATAAATGAGGAGTTCAGCAGCAACAGCAGCGTCACAAAAACATAAATGGTAGGGAACACGAAACTCCCACACATCCTATACCTAATGCGATTAAATCAGAAATCTGCATACTGATCTCATCTAATATTAAGGAAGCTGTTTAGGGAAATATAGTCATTAAGACCCCTAGGATGTACAGTGTCAAGCGTAAAAGTCCAAAATGCTTCCCCTTGTAATAGGGCAGTATCTTTCTCTGAACCTGAAAAGGTCTTTTGCCCCCGATCAATCCCCATCAATTTCAGTGATGACACTGTATGGTGAAATTCTGTGCAGTGTCTGATAAGAGCAGTCTCCTCTTTCTTGGCGTTCATTTTGCTACGGTGTTCAATAAAACATTCTATTAGTTTTACCAACGTACACCTGTCCACAGGGGCATTTGATAGTGTAAATTACATTGGTAGTGGTACATGTGATTCTCTGGTTGATCTTATATTTTTGCCCACTTCTGGGGTGACGAAACTCATCCCCAGTGTTAAGACTATTGCATATTGTACACCCTGTAACGCCTGTATGCCCGCAGACCTGGCTAGTCCCCAGTACTGAGGTGGGTATGGGTATAACACGCACCCAAAGCAGTGAGGGCGTGCCCGGAGTGTGGTAATGCGTTGCCGGGCCTGGAAAGAAAGGGTTAACGTTATACTTGCTGAGTCCGGGGTGCCAGAGATCGGAGAGTTATGTTCGTGTGCCAGAGTTCAGGGATTGGAGAGAGCAGCGTAGTGAAGTCCGTAAATCAGGGTTCAAGGGCAGGAGAAGGTAGAGTATTCAAATCCAAAGCAGTACAAGTTCAAGCCAAGGGAATCCAAACAGGGGCAGGGACAGGAACCAGAGCTGAAATAGACAAGGGAGCTAAGCATAGAGACTGCACACACAGGAGCTACAGGAAAGCTATGCAGAGCAATGACTAAGAGGACAGAGTGGGGTTATAAAGGAAGGAGAACCAATAGGGATGAGAGGAGGAGCAGAAGCTTGAGTGAGAGATTGCAGGGATAGGTCTGAGAGAGCAGGGGAGGAGACAGGGAAATAATCAAGAGAGATGGCTTGTAAGCTACGGGGGCGGAGCTAGAGTTTAGGGGCAGCAAATAACTGGAGCGGGTGCGCGCGCCTTCTGTAAGTGTGTTATGCGCGTGCACCGTGCGAGTCACAGGGTGCGAGGAACGCACCGCCGCGGGGACGCTTGGTACCAGAGGCGGAAGGAATGGAGAGGCGGTGGAGCCAGGTAATGTGAGGGCTGGGGATACAGGCGTACGCTGAGGGTTGCTGGTACCGCAGTGGGTAGCAAGTGGCCGGGAACGTGCGCACGCAGTGCGTGAGCCGCGCACGTGACCCGAACGCGCATAAGGGTACACAAACCGCGCCGCGGAGGAGCGACGGCGAGAGAAGGAAGGGAGAGAGTGAGAACACAGGAAAGAGGGGTGATTGGAAGTCGTGGGGGCAGAGGTGATGGGGACACGCTGGGAAGTGTGAGTCCCCCGATCCGTTACAGTATCCCTCCCTTGAGGATCGGACTCCGGACGATCCTCCCAAGGTTTATGAGGGAACTTCTGACGAAACTGCCTGAGGAGCGTTGGGGCATGAATATGGTGAGACGGTATCCAAGAACGTTCCTCCGGCCCATATCCCTTCCAATGAACAAGGAATTGCAATCTGCCTCTGGACCAACGAGAATCGAGAATGGAGTCAACTTCATATTCTTGTTGTCCTTGAATGACGACAGGATTGGGTCTTTGAAGACGGTCTGGGAAATGGGCACTTTGGATCACAGGTTTAAGTAGAGAGACATGGAACACTGTGGGAATTCTCATGGTAGAAGGAAGAGCAAGGCGGTATGCGACCGGATTGATCCTCTCGAGGACCTTAAAAGGACCCAAGAATCTTGGAGCTAATTTCTGAGAAGGAGTCTTGTGCCTTATATTTTTGGAGGATAACCAGACTCTGTCTCCGGGTTTGAATAGTGGGGCCGCTTGCCGTCTCCGATCTGCTTTCGTCTTTTGACTTTGAACAGCAGTTTGCAAGGTTTTGAGGAGCTTCCTCCACGAGTTTTGAAGAGTAGAAACATGAGAATCCGCTGCGGGAACACCAGAGGGGAGGGAGGAGAGGGGAAGACTGCTGGGATGGAATCCAAAATTAATGAAAAAAGGCGACTCTTGTTTAGATTCATTTTTTAACGAGTTAATGGCAAACTCGGCCCAAGGTAATAGATCCACCCAGTTGTTTTGAGATTCGGACACGAAACATCTGAGATACTGCTCCAGGGACTGATTCGTTCTTTCCGTCTGACCGTTGGTTTGAGGGTGATAACCTGAGGAAAATAGAAGGGAAATCCCAAGTCTCTGAGAAAAAGCACACCAAAACTTAGAAATGAATTGAGAACCTCTGTCAGAAACAAATGAAACAGGTACACCGTGTAATCTGAAAATTTCTTTAGAAAAAATGTCGGCCAAAGTAGCTGAATTAGGAAGACCCTTGAGGGGTATAAAGTGCGAATGCTTGGAAAATCTATCTACTTGTCATGCTGTGCTCACCACGGACAAGGAGGGACCCCGAAACTGAGGTGAGAGAGGTAACAACTGCACACACAGCTACGGGGACACGCCTGGAAAGTGGAAAATAGACGTCTGGAACCGTCTGGGAGTATAAGATAAGTAAGATACTCGCCAGACGAAAAAGGAGGTTCCAGAAGATACACTGGCGACACACTTTATTCGAGCTCGGCTAGTCCCACGAATTCGGGTATACCCGGGTGTATTGAGGTTTGTGACTGTTTTCTGCCCGAGTGCATTGAGGTATTTTCCAAGCAGGGATTGAAGCATTTTATTCCCGCTGGCTGCAATACTGCACAGTATATATATATATACTGCATTACAATTCATGAATTTATGCCATCTGGTAGACACGCGAAGCATTGCAGCCTATTAAATCCTAATCATTATCATTTAACAGATCAGCCGCCCGTCAGCCAGGCATGAACCCAGGCTGGGAAGGCAAACGCAACGGGGCTTGCCAGAGGTGAGGAGCGGCGCATTCCAGGTATCTGCCAGGTACATACTGGGTATTTGCTCGAATAAAGTGTGTCGGTGCAGTAGTTGGTACCGAAAGCCTGGGGTCCAGAGCCGGGGAATAGGTCGGAATCCGCAAGCTGGGGTGAAGGGCCGGAGAGTTCGGGAGGTCAGGGTACAAGCCAAGGGTCGAAATCCAGAGCGGGTCCACAGCCAAGCCGGTTCGGTACACAAGGGATCACTAGAGAAGACAAAGAGACAAGAACTGAGGCAGGCACGACCGTGGGTAACACAGGTCACACAAAGCTATGCTCAGCCAAAGAAGGAATGGCTGAGCAAGGTATAAATAGGAGAAAGGACCAATAGGGAGAGGGGGAGTAACGAGGGAGCGGCCCCAGGGAAGATAGGGATTGGTGGGGACCAGATTGCTACAGCTGCGCTGGATGCGAGGCTTGTGGGCGGTGCACGCGTGTCAGGCGTGTGCGCCACGCAGGAGAGGAACGCGCGGCCTAAGCTGGGGGCGGGAACTCCTCCTGTGGGAGGACGTAAAAGTTCTTGTTCGTGCACGCGCATGCGCGTGTTCAGCAACCACCGCGGGGAGTGAAGTGGAAGGAGGTGCGCGCGGCCTGAGCAGGGGACGGGAGTTCATCGCGCGAGAGGGCAGAAGAATTCCTGTGTGTGCGCGCGCATGCGCGCGTCCTGAGGCAGCCGCGGGAACCAGAGAGACAGGAGAAGGGTCCCGCTCGCGGCGTTGAGTCTGTGGGGCCGGGGAGCGCCGGGTGTGTTGCTGCAAGGGAGGAACCCTCTTTAGGAGAGGTGTTCCCCGAAGTCTTACACTACTACAACGAGAATAGTATTCATCCCTTTAGAATTGGGGAGTTCCACAATAAAGTCCATGGAGATATGTTTCCACGGTTGTTCCGGAATGGGAAGAGGCATGAGAAGTCCAGAGGGTTTGTGATGGGCGGACTTGCTCTGGGCACAGACCAGACAGACACTGGTGAAGATGAAAATGTCCTTTTTCATCTTAGGCCACCAAAAGGTCCGTTTGATAAGGTCTGTTGTCCTCTTGAAGCCTGGATGACGGGCAGATCTCGAAGAATGCCCCAATAGAAGTATCTTGTGGCGGAAACGTGAAGCTGTGTACAAGCATCCCTATGGCACCCTAAATCTCCTGGGGATGTGTGTAGAGGGAGAGGGGGTTGGCCCGGTATTAAAGGGGTTGCACCCCATATGGCCACCCCCTGACCTCACCAGGGAGGCAAGGGGTTAACTGGACTGCGGTCCAGGAATGTGGCTTACACCTTGTCATGTCAGGAAAATGTATGTTCCCCTGTTCCCATGTTTCATTATAAGCCTGTATTTTAATGTTGTAAAGTGCATTTCTGTATCTACAGTTCTGGAGGTCGCAGAGAGTTGAAATTTGGCCAATGTGTGGAGTCACTTTAGGCATTAAGAACTGGCAAATTTCGACCCACTAAGCCCACCAGAATGGAACTTATTAATATGTGTAGATATTAAAGTGTATATGTATGGTATTTTGGATCTGTTCTGAAAATGCAGACTCCATCTGCTATGCTAATAGGTCATGAAGGGCAGCCGGATGATTTGAGCATAAGCACTGTGATCAAAAGTTAACTGCCCTGATTGTTTACACTAAGTACTAATCAACAGACCAAGTACTAACCAACAGACTCTGCCACTCTAATTGTTACCTGAGGGTGGAGAATCATCAAACTGGAGTGGTTTGTAAGTGTTATGTCTACACCTACAAACAATGCAGATACTTCATTTGGTAGACTGGTCGTCGCCCCTGATTTAATTATGGGGCTACCCATAGAGTCCCAGTACACATGGGCTAATTTGCTGGGGAGCATGGGTTAATCTGTGTCTCCACGTTAGGGATTGAATACAGATAATTGTTCATCAATAGTCTTTATTCAATGTTAAGAATAGGGTTACACAGGTATATAAACTGTGTCAACCCTACAGTTTTTAGTTGTGCTTCTGATTCCAACTGGAATATCACCGGATTGCTGGAGAATTGCTAGCTGATACTTCTCCATTCCCCAACCCTAAGTAAGTGTTAACTTCTTGCCTTTTAATTGTACTATATTGTTGTGTTCACCTTTTTTTTTTTTTTTTTCCCAAAGTTTTTTTATTAGGCATTGTTCATAATACGTTGTACACAAAATAGACATCAAGTTGCTTAATACAGGTTTTCTTTGTTTTTTAAGGACAGAGAGAAGGAAAGGCTCAACGCGCCCCCGACCTTCAAACATGGGTCGGTAGGGTTGGCGTGAGGGTGGAAACAGAATGTGGGGGGATGGGGGGGGAAAGGAGAGAGAAAAAAAAGGGGGGGGGTGGGGCTGCGGGGTGGGGGGGAGGGAGATCCTACCCCCTTGGTCCATTGCGCGTTGCCCATCCATCTTCGTTGTTTTCTTTAGCGTGGAGTAGCAATTGTTAGTCTTACATGGGAGTCAGCTATGTAATCCCTATTTTGTGGTACAGGGCGATCCTTTTTAGTCCCGCATGTGGGTTATCCACGGGTCCCATATCTTATAGAACGGCTCCGTCTTCCTTTTGAGGAAGGCTGATAGCCTTTCCATTAGCATGACTTCTTGTAGCCTTTTTATGACCATTTGCTTAGGGGGGGGAGACACTTTCTTCCACGAGGCGGCCACCGCACATCTAGCCGCCGTGAGAATGAAGGAGATCAATTTACTTGTTGCGCGGTCAATATGCTCGATTGGCCTGGCCAGCAAGTAGGTCAACGGATCAATGGGTATTGTGAGGTCTGTGACCTCTGTGATTAGAGTTTGTATAGTTTCCCAGTATTTCTGAATTTCTGGACATGACCACCATATATGGGCCATGTCTCCCTTTTGTCCGCAGCCTCTCCAGCATAGATCGGAGGCCAGAGGGTAGATTTGATTTAGTCTAACTGGGGTAAGATACCAGCGGAACATTATTTTATAAACATTTTCTTTGATTGTGGTACATATGGAGGTTCCTGAGGCTGCTTCCCAAATACTTTCCCAATCCTCTTGGTCTATAACTGTGCCCAATTCTGCTGCCCAATGGAGCATGTAGTCATGAACCGGAGCATCAGTTGCTCGTTCTAGTTCTGAGTATATTTGCGTTATGAGACCTTTTTGGTGTGCTGTCTCTTTGCATAATCTTTCGAATCTTGTGAGAGGGGGAAATTCCAACGTTGGGGAAATTGATTGTGCGTAGTGCCGAATTTGGAGATATTTGAAGACATTTAGTCCTCTTATTTCGTATTTGCTTCGTAGCCTTTGAAAGCTCAGGAACTCTCCAAAGCTCAGGAGGTCAGCAATCGTCCGAATGTTTTTGGTTGTAAATTGATCAAATTGTCTGGGCTCGCAACCTGGTGGGAATTTTGGATTTTGAGTGATTGGTATAAGTTGAGATTTGGTGGTTGTGAGCTTAAATTTTAATTTGCATTTCGTCCATATCTCCCATGTGAGCCTCGTTGGTCCTAATTGGAATTTATTTTTCTGCAAATCCTCCTTGTTCAGTGACCAAAGGCATGTCGGCAGGGAAGGCGTGCCGGCGTATTGCATCTCTATATCTAGCCAGCAATATTGGCCGGGGTCCGCATTCCACACTACTACCTGTCTTAGTTGGGCGGCTTGGTAATACCGCATAATGTCGGGGACCCCAAGGCCCCCCCTCCCCCTCAAAGCCAACAGGACCGTACGTGCTACTCTTGGTTTTTTCCCCTGCCAGATAAAGTGGAAAATTTGCTTCTGGATGTTTTTTAATTCAGTGCCAGGGATGTGGATCGGGAGTGTCTGGAAGTAATATAATAACCTGGGGAGGATGTTCATTTTCACCGAGATCATCCTCCCGATCCATGGTGTTCACCTTTTTAAGGAATAAATTATATTTTATTATATCTAAGCCTTGTTCAGTTCAACCCAGATATTTGGTGTTCATTATATCTTGTCATAAGTTACCGTGACAAGCTCTAAAGCTCTATAATTAACTGGTGGCAGCGGCGGGATTGAACTGAACCTATAATACAGTGTTTTGCGGGACTCTGTCATATAGTGGGAACTCGAGAGTAATTGCGAGTTCCTGGGACTAAAGATATTGAACACACAGTAGTGCAACAGTTAACACAAGTTGTAACACCACCTCACTGCTGCGACCGTGAACCATGAGCGAGGCTGAAGGCTCATCCAACATGAGGACCCGAGCTCAGCTGAAAGACAAGTGCCGTGAATATGGACTGCCCTATGAGAACCAGGAGGTCGCAGACATGGTTGACGCAATCGGTGACTATGAAGCCCGGCTTGCAGAGCCTCAGGATACGGCTCAGCTTGCCCTTTTACAGCCACCCGGAGATCAGGGAAGGAACCCAGTGCCGGGGCGGCGGAATCTCGGGGAGGGAACGAGTGCACCTCCCGGGAGCAGTGCAACAGGAGGGGTATTGGTTGCTGCAGCTACCAGTCCGTTCACCCCTGAAATGTTGGCACTGATTACTGCGTGGGGTGACAGAGGGCCACCGGAGGAGCGGCTGCAGTTTATCACTATGGCAGTGAACAGATCCGCTTATTGCCCCCCTGTCCAACCCAACCAAGATGAACTCAAACTGGATCAGCACAGTCTCACCAAGTTCGTGGAAGGTACTGATCAGATCGACAGTTTTCTAAAGAACTTTGAGACACAGTGTCGGCGGTACAAAGTGCTTCCCCAGCATAGGGTTGCACGTTTGGACCCCTTACTGTCCGGATTGGCTAAGCAGACGATGATGGTGCTTCCAGATGAGTATGCTGATGACTATGACCACCTGAAAGAACTATTATTGTTTAAGTACGGTTTTACCCCTGAAGCTTACCGGGGTAAATTCCGGCACGAAGAGAGGCAGCCCCAGGAGTCCTATGTTACCTACGTGACCCGCATGGCTTTGTACGGGATACGCTGGGTGGAGGGCTATGAGGCACGGACTTACCAACGCCTGCTGGACCTCATCTTTCAGGAGCTGCTCATGCAACAGTGCCCGCCAGCGGTGAGGGCTTGGGTGTACGACAAGAAGCCCAAGACTTACCAGGAGGCGGCGAGGCTTGCAGACGACTATGTGGCCAGCCGAGCCCTGATGTCCGCCAAAGCACAAGCCAAGGCGGCGGTGGTGGCGGCACCGGCCAGAAAGTCTGCCAATACCCCCCAATGGACTCAGAGGCCACCTGCGGGCAGCATTCCACCGAAGGCGGGGGAGCTCCGGCACGAGCGCCGGTGCTACAACTGCAACCGCCCTGGTCACATCAGACCAGATTGCCCGGAACCCCTGCATTCTGGCGGACCCCATCAGGGGCAACGCACCCCAGCTGCGAAGCCGGTAGCCCGCGTGCGGGTGGCTTCCACCAAAGACTCCGGACCGGTCATGGAACCAACTCTCAGCGAGACGTCCCATGCCACACCTGTCCCGGTTTCATCGGTGCCTACAGACAGGAGTGGAGGACATCTCAGCGCGGACCTGCAGCAGACGGACGGCCGGAGCAGACATCTCACCCCGGTCACAGTCGGTGACCGGCAAGCAGTCGGCTTGCTGGATTCAGGAGCTGCAGTGACCCTGGTCTGACCTGATATGGTCCGGCCAGAGGAATTACTCCCAGGCCCTGGGATACAGATCACTGGGGCCGACAGAGAGCCACGTTTCCTGCAAGTGGCCAGAATCTTTTTGGATTGGGGGGAGGGTCAGGGTGTGTGGGAGGTGGGGGTTTTACCCGGTTTGGATGCTGAAGTTTTTCTTGGCAACGATCTGGGTCCGATGACCTGCACCTACGACCGACTGCCCAAACCCGCTGCAGTGGCGGCGGTTACGCGGAGCCAGACAGCGGCAATGGCGGCGGCGCCAGTCCCCCAGCCTTTGGGACCAACGTTAGCGGAGGGCGCAGAGGAGAACGGGGAAGTAAGCCAGGATAAGTTGCAACCACAGACTGACTTACTGTTTCCCCTCACCCTTCCCCATTCTCCGGACAATGACATGACTGGGGGGTGGCCAGAATTAGGAGCCTAGTTTAGGGAGGCAGTGAAGACAGACCCTACCCTGGCCGGCGTGAGACTTCACCTTGAGAAAGGCAGTATTTGACTGCCGAAACGTTGGACTTTATGGCATATTAAACCTCCTTCTGAGTAAGACCGTGTGCCTGCTTCTTCTTCTTTGTACTGGATCATTTGGGACTACAGGAGCTCCCCAGGACCAGCGCACCGGCAGCTAAATACCCCACCTCTATTACCATTGATATTGAGTGCGTGTCTCATCCTCTGTCCCCTCACCCTTCCCCATTCACTGGACAATGACATGGGGGGTGGCCAGAATTAGGAGCCCAGTTTAGGGAGGCAGTGAAGACAGACCCTTCCCTGGCCGGCGTGAGACTTCGGGCGTCCGAATCTCAGGCAGGGGAAGGCACTGAGCACTGCCTATGGGATAAGGGACTCCTGTAAAGAGAAGAAGGGAACCCAGGGATAGAGGAGGGACTGACCGGTAAGCGACAGCTAGTCGCGACAGCTAGTAGTGCCCCAGGGGTACCGACAGCAACTGTTACGTGTAGCTCACTCTATTCCGTTAGCGGGACATCAGGGGGTCAACAGAACGCGAGCCCGGTTATTACAGCGTTACTACTGGCCGGGGGCATCTCGAGATGTCGGCAATATCTGCCGCTCTTGTGATGCCTGCCAACGAGTGGGTAAGGCGGGCGACCGTGTGAAGGCACACCTGAAACCCCTACCGATAATAGGGGAACCCTTCCAGAAAGTAGCGATGGATCTTGTAGGACCCCTTATGATTCCGAGCAGGTCAGGGAAGCGCTACATCCTCACGGTGGTGGATTTTGCCACCCGGTACCCTGAGGCGGTAGCGCTTGGCACCATAGATGCCAAGACAGTGGCAGCAGCTTTGCTGAACATTTTTTCTAGGGTAGGTTTCCCTAGTGAGGTTCTAACCGATGAGGGGTCACAGTTCATGAGTGAACTGTTACCTTGTCTCTGGGATGCATGCGGTGTACGGCACCGGCGCACTACCCCTTACCATCCCCAGACAAATGGATTATGTGAAAGGTTTAACGGTACCCTGAAGCAGATGCTTCGGACCTTTATAGAGGCGGAGGGGAAAGACTGGGAGATTCACCTGCAGCACTTGCTGTTTGCCTACCGAGAGGTACCGCAGGAATCTACAGGCTTCTTCCCCTTCAAGCTACTATATGGCCGCAGGGTACGTGGACCTCTGGACCTATTCCGTGAGGGATGGGAAGGGGAGGCTACTGCTACTGATGCTTCAGTGATCCAGTATGTCGTAGATCTCCGAGACGGTTAGAGATTCTCATGGGGGTGGCCCAGGACCACCTCAGGGCCGCTCAGATTAAGCAGAAGCGATGGTATGACCGGAATGCCCGTAGCAGGGATTTCATCCCAGGACAGCAGGTGCTTATTCTCAAACTCACTCGGGAGAACAAGTTGATGGCTGCCTGGTCGGGACCGTACCCGGTTTTCCGAAAGGTGAATGAGTACAACTACGTTGTACAGGTAGAGCCTGAGAGGCACAAGACATATCACATTAATATGTTAAAGGAATACAGAGCACCGAGTATGGGAGCAGTAATGGCCATTTGTAGCCCACTGCTGGAGGATCCGGCGAGCAATGCTCTGCCTGATCTCCTAGGGGAGGCTAGGCAGGGAAACAGTGTGGAGCAGGTAAAGATAGGGGCACAGTTGAGTGCTAGGCAGAAGGGAGAAGCCAGGGACATGCTAGCTCAGTTTAGGGCCCTCTTCACTGACATGCCAGGGACCACACATCTCACAAAACACCCAGTGCACACAGGGGACCTGCGGCCTCTGCATAAGCACGCTTATAGAGTGTCAGCAGAGGCCAAGACCAGAATGGAAAGGGAGATAGAGGAGATGCTGACCCTAGGGTTAATTACTCCGTCCCGGAGTCCTTGGGCAAGCCCAGTAGTTCTAGTCCCTAAGAAGGACAAGACCACCCGGTTTTGTGTGGACTACCGCTTGCTCAACACTGGGACGGTGTCAGATGCTTACCCCATGCCCCGCATGGATGAGTTACTAGATGAACTCACGGGGGCAAAGTATCTGACCACCATGGATTTGAGCAAAGGCTATTGGCAAATCCCACTGATCCTGGGTGCTAGGGAGAAGTCAGCATTCATCACTCCAAGTGGCCTCTATGAGTTTTCAGTGATGCCATTTGGGATGAAGAATGCCCCGGCTACCTTCCATCGCCTGGTCAAAAGGTTACTGGAAGGGATGCAGAGCTATGCCAGGGCTTACTTAGATGACATTGCTGTCTTTAGTAATTCCTGGGACTCCCACTTAGGACATGTAGCTGCGGTGCTGGATAGGATCAGGGAGGCTGGGCTTACCTGGAAACCCACTAAGTGTATGGTAGGGATGGTAGAGGTCCTGTACTTAGGGCACAGGGTGGGTGGAGGGCACCTCAAACCAGAGCCAGCCAAGGTAGAAGCCATAGTTCAGTGGCCTGTTCCAAAAACCAAGAAACAGGTCATGGCATTTTTGGGCACTGCTGGGTACTATAGGAAGTTTGTCCCACAGTACAGCGCCGTGGCCAAACCCCTGACTGATTTGACTAAGAAGCAACTGCCTGTGCTTATCACCTGGACTCCTGCCTGTGAAACTGCTTTCCAGGCACTGAAAACTGCGCTTGCTGGGGCCCCAATACTGGCTGCACCAGACTATACCAAACATTTCCTCATACAGACTGATGCCTCGGACTATGGCATTGGGGTTGTGTTGAGCCAAGTGGGGGACAACGGTAGAGAGCACCCTGTGGTGTATCTCAGCCGAAAACTACTCCCCAGAGAGGTGGCCTATGCCACCATTGAGAAAGAGTGCTTGGCCATTGTGTGGGCACTCAAAAAGCTCCAGCCCTACGTGTATGGAAGGCCTTTCACGGTCCTCACAGACCACAACCCCCTGAGATGGCTGCAGAGGGCATCAGGGGAGAATGCCAAGTTGCTAAGGTGAAGCTTGGCCTTGCAAGAGTTTGAGTTTACTATTCAGCACAAAAAGGGTAGGGAAAACAGAAATGCTGATGGACTTTCACGTCAGGACTATCCCTCTGAGACTGAGTTCATTAATGGTGCCAGCAGTGCCACACTCCCCGTTAGGGCCAGTGGGCCACAGGTCACCCATTAAGAAGGGGAGGTGTAGAGGGAGAGGGGGGTTGGCCCGGTATTAAAGGGGTTGCACCCCATATGGCCACCCCCTGACCTCACCAGGGAGGCAAGGGGTTAACTGGACTGCGGTCCAGGAATGTGGCTTACACCTTGTCATGTCAGGAAAATGTATGTTCCTCTGTTCCCATGTTTCATTATAAGCCTGTATTTTAATGTTTTAAAGTGCATTTCTGTATCTCCAGTTCTGGAGGTCGCAGAGAGTTGATATTTGGCCAATGTGTGGAGTCACTGGAGGCATTAAGAACTGGCAAATTTCGTCCCACTGAGCCCAACAGAATGGAACTTATTAATATGTGTAGATATTAAAGTGTATATGTATGGTATTTTGGATCTGTTCTGAAAATGCAGACGCCATCTGCTATGTTAATAGGTCATGAAGGGCAGCCGGCTGATTGAGCCTAAGCACTGTGATCAAAAAGTTAACTGCCCTGATTGTTTACCCAAAGTCTAGGAACCAAGTATTGGTCAAACATCAAACTGGAGTGGTTTGTAAGTGTTATGTCTACACCCACAAACAATGAAGCTCCTGCCAGCTACTTCATTTTGTAGACTGATCGTCGCCCCTGATTTAATTATGGGGCTACAGAAATAAGACCCTCAAAGTCCCAGTACACATGGGCTAATTTGCTGGGGGGCATTGGGTTAATCTGTGTCTCCACGTTAGGGATTGGATACAGATAATTGTTCACCAATAGTATGTACTCAATGTTAAGAATAGGGTTACACAGGTATATAAACTGTGTCAACCCTACAGTTTTTAGTTGTGCTTCTGATTCCACCTGGAATGTCACCGGATTGCTGGAGAATTGCTAGCTGATACTTCTCCATCCCCCAACCCTAAGTAAGTGTTACCTTCTTGCCTGTTAATTGTACTATATTGCTGTGTTCACCTTTTTTAAGGAATAAATTATATTTTATTATATCTAAGCCTCGTTCAGTTCAACCCAGATATTTGGTGTTCATTATATCTTGTCATAAGCTACCGTGACAATGGGTGATGCTGGGGAAAATGAGGAACGATGGAAAGATCATGGGGGACTCTGGGAAAAATGGGGAACAATAGGAAGATCATGGGGGACACTGGGGAAAATGGGGAACGATGGAAAGATCATGGGGACGCTGGGAAAAATGGGGAACGATGGTAAGATCATGGGGGACGCCGGGGAAAATGGGGAACAATGGGAAGATCATGGGGGATGCTGGAGAAAATGGGAAACGATGGGAAATTCATGGAGGACACTGGGGAAAATGGGGAACGATGGGATGATCATGGGGACGCTGGGGAAAATGGGGAATGATGGGAAGATCATGTGGGACACTGGAGAAAATGGGGAACGATGGGACGATCATGGGGGATGCTGGGGAACATGGGGAACAATGGGAAGATCTTGGGGGCGCTGGGGAAAAAGGGAAATGATGGAAGATCATAGGGGATGCTGGGGAAATGGGGAACGATGGGAAGATCATGGGGGACACTGGGGAAAATGGGGAACGATGTTAAGATCATGGGGGACGCTGGGGAAAATGGGGAACGATTGGATGATCATGGGGGACGCCGGGGGAAAATGGGGAACAATGGGAAGATCATGGGGGACTCTGGGGAAAATGGGAATGATGGGAAGATCATGTGGGATGCTGGGGAACATGGGGAACGATGGGAAGATCATGGGGGATGCTGAGGAAAATGGGGAACAATGGGAAGATCATGGGTGATGCTGGGGAAAATGTGGAACGATGGGAAGATCATGGGGGACACTGGAGAAAATGGGGAACGATGGGATGATCATGGGGGACGCTGGGAAAAATGGGGAACGATGGGAAGATCATGGGGACGCAGGGGAAAATGGGGAATGATGGGAAGATCATGGGGATTGCTGGGGGAAATGGGGAACGATGGGAAGATCATGGGGGATGCTGGGGAAAATGGGGAACGATGGGAAGATCATGGGTGATGCTGGGGAAATTGGGGAACGATGGGAAGATCATGGGGGACCTGGGGAAAATGGGGAACGATAAGAAGATCATGGGGGACACTGGGGAAAATGGGGAACGATGGGAAGATCATGGGGGACGCTGGGGAAAATGGGGAACGATGGGAAGATCATGGATGATGCTTGGGAAAATGGGGAACGATGGGAAGATCATGGGTGATGCTGGGGAAATGGGGAATGATGGGACGATCATGGGGGATGCTGGGGAAAATGGGGAACGATGGGAAGATCATGGGAGACGCTGGGGAAAATGGGGAACGATGGGAAGACCATGGGGATGCTGGGGAAAATGGGGAACGATGGGAAGATCATGTGGGACACTGGAGAAAATGTGGAACGATGGGACGATCATGGGGGATGCTGGGGAACATGGGGAACAATGGGAAGATCTTGGGGGCGCTGGGGAAAAAGGGAAATGATGGAAGATCATAGGGGATGCTGGGGAAATGGGGAACGATGGGAAGATCATGGGGGACGCTGGGGAAAATGGGGAACAATAGGAAGATCATGGGGGACACTGGGGAAAATGGGGAACGATGGGAAGATCATGGGGGACGCTTGGGGAAAATGGGGAACGATTGGATGATCATGGGGGACGCCGGTGGAAAATGGGGAACAATGGGAAGATCATGGGGGACTCTGGGGAAAATGGGAATGATGGGAAGATCATGTGGGATGCTGGGGAACATGGGGAACGATGGGAAGATCATGGGGGATGCTGAGGAAAATGGGGAACAATGGGAAGATCATGGGTGATGCTGGGGAAAATGTGGAACGATGGGAAGATCATGGGGGACACTGGAGAAAATGGGGAACGATGGGATGATCATGGGGGATGCTGGGAAAAATGGGGAACGATGGGAAGATCATGGGGATTGCTGGGGGAAATGGGGAACGATGGGAAGATCATGGGGGATGCTGGGGATAATGGGGAACGATGGGAAGATCATGGGTGATGCTGGGGAAATTGGGGAACGATGGGAAGATCATGGGGGACACTGGGCAAAATGGGGAACGATCGGAAGATCATGGGGGATGCTGGGGAAAATGGGGAACGATGGGAAGATCATGGGGGATGCTGGGGAAAATGGGGAATGATGGGAAGATCATAGGAGATGCTGTGGAAAATGGGGAACAATGGGTAGATCATGGGGGACGCTGGGGAAAATGGGGAAAGATGGGAAAATCATGGGGGATGCTGGGGAAAATGGGGAATGATGGGAAGATCATGGGTGATGCTGGGGAAATTGGGGAACGATGGGAAGATCATGGGGGACCTGGGGAAAATGGGGAACGATAAGAAGATCATGGGGGACACTGGGGAAAATGGGGAACGATGGGAAGATCATGGGGGACGCTGGGGAAAATGGGGAACGATGGGAAGATCATGGATGATGCTTGGGAAAATGGGGAACGATGGGAAGATCATGGGTGATGCTGGGGAAATGGGGAATGATGGGAAGATCATGGGGGACACTGGAGAAAATGGGGAACGATGGGAAGATCATGGGAGACGCTGGGGAAAATGGGGAACGATGGGAAGACCATGGGGATGCTGGGGAAAATGGGGAACGATGGGAAGATCATGTGGGACACTGGAGAAAATGTGGAACGATGGGACGATCATGGGGGATGCTGGGGAACATGGGGAACAATGGGAAGATCTTGGGGGCGCTGGGGAAAAAGGGAAATGATGGAAGATCATAGGGGATGCTGGGGAAATGGGGAACGATGGGAAGATCATGGGGGACGCTGGGGAAAATGGGGAACAATAGGAAGATCATGGGGGACACTGGGGAAAATGGGGAACGATGGGAAGATCATGGGGGACGCTTGGGGAAAATGGGGAACGATTGGATGATCATGGGGGACGCCGGTGGAAAATGGGGAACAATGGGAAGATCATGGGGGACTCTGGGGAAAATGGGAATGATGGGAAGATCATGTGGGATGCTGGGGAAAATGGGGAACGATGGTAAGATCATGGGGGACGCCGGGGAAAATGGGGAACAATGGGAAGATCATGGGGGATGCTGGGGAAAATGGGAAACGATGGGAAATTCATGGAGGACACTGGGGAAAATGGGGAACGATGGGATGATCATGGGGACGCTGGGGAAAATGGGGAATGATGGGAAGATCATGTGGGACACTGGAGAAAATGGGGAACGATGGGACGATCATGGGGGATGCTGGGGAACATGGGGAACAATGGGAAGATCTTGGGGGCGCTGGGGAAAAAGGGAAATGATGGAAGATCATAGGGGATGCTGGGGAAATGGGGAACGATGGGAAGATCATGGGGGACACTGGGGAAAATGGGGAACGATGTTAAGATCATGGGGGACGCTGGGGAAAATGGGGAACGATTGGATGATCATGGGGGACGCCGGGAGAAAATGGGGAACAATGGGAAGATCATGGGGGACTCTGGGGAAAATGGGAATGATGGGAAGATCATGTGGGATGCTGGGGAACATGGGGAACGATGGGAAGATCATGGGGGATGCTGAGGAAAATGGGGAACAATGGGAAGATCATGGGTGATGCTGGGGAAAATGTGGAACGATGGGAAGATCATGGGGGACACTGGAGAAAATGGGGAACGATGGGATGATCATGGGGGACGCTGGGAAAAATGGGGAACGATGGGAAGATCCTGGGGACGCAGGGGAAAATGGGGAATGATGGGAAGATCATGGGGATTGCTGGGGGAAATGGGGAACGATGGGAAGATCATGGGGGACCTGGGGAAAATGGGGAACGATAAGAAGATCATGGGGGACACTGGGGAAAATGGGGAACGATGGGAAGATCATGGGGGACGCTGGGGAAAATGGGGAACGATGGGAAGATCATGGATGATGCTTGGGAAAATGGGGAACGATGGGAAGATCATGGGTGATGCTGGGGAAATGGGGAATGATGGGAAGATCATGGGGGACACTGGAGAAAATGGGGAACGATGGGAAGATCATGGGAGACGCTGGGGAAAATGGGGAACGATGGGAAGACCATGGGGATGCTGGGGAAAATGGGGAACGATGGGAAGATCATGTGGGACACTGGAGAAAATGTGGAACGATGGGACGATCATGGGGGATGCTGGGGAACATGGGGAACAATGGGAAGATCTTGGGGGCGCTGGGGAAAAAGGGAAATGATGGAAGATCATAGGGGATGCTGGGGAAATGGGGAACGATGGGAAGATCATGGGGGACGCTGGGGAAAATGGGGAACAATAGGAAGATCATGGGGGACACTGGGGAAAATGGGGAACGATGGGAAGATCATGGGGGACGCTTGGGGAAAATGGGGAACGATTGGATGATCATGGGGGACGCCGGTGGAAAATGGGGAACAATGGGAAGATCATGGGGGACTCTGGGGAAAATGGGAATGATGGGAAGATCATGTGGGATGCTGGGGAAAATGGGGAACGATGGTAAGATCATGGGGGACGCCGGGGAAAATGGGGAACAATGGGAAGATCATGGGGGATGCTGGGGAAAATGGGAAACGATGGGAAATTCATGGAGGACACTGGGGAAAATGGGGAACGATGGGATGATCATGGGGACGCTGGGGAAAATGGGGAATGATGGGAAGATCATGTGGGACACTGGAGAAAATGGGGAACGATGGGACGATCATGGGGGATGCTGGGGAACATGGGGAACAATGGGAAGATCTTGGGGGCGCTGGGGAAAAAGGGAAATGATGGAAGATCATAGGGGATGCTGGGGAAATGGGGAACGATGGGAAGATCATGGGGGACACTGGGGAAAATGGGGAACGATGTTAAGATCATGGGGGACGCTGGGGAAAATGGGGAACGATTGGATGATCATGGGGGACGCCGGGAGAAAATGGGGAACAATGGGAAGATCATGGGGGACTCTGGGGAAAATGGGAATGATGGGAAGATCATGTGGGATGCTGGGGAACATGGGGAACGATGGGAAGATCATGGGGGATGCTGAGGAAAATGGGGAACAATGGGAAGATCATGGGTGATGCTGGGGAAAATGTGGAACGATGGGAAGATCATGGGGGACACTGGAGAAAATGGGGAACGATGGGATGATCATGGGGGACGCTGGGAAAAATGGGGAACGATGGGAAGATCCTGGGGACGCAGGGGAAAATGGGGAATGATGGGAAGATCATGGGGATTGCTGGGGGAAATGGGGAACGATGGGAAGATCATGGGGGATGCTGGGGAAAATGGGGAACGATGGGAAGATCATGGGGGACCTGGGGAAAATGGGGAACGATAAGAAGATCATGGGGGACACTGGGGAAAATGGGGAACGATGGGAAGATCATGGGGGACGCTGGGGAAAATGGGGAACGATGGGAAGATCATGGATGATGCTTGGGAAAATGGGGAACGATGGGAAGATCATGGGTGATGCTGGGGAAATGGGGAATGATGGGAAGATCATGGGGGACACTGGAGAAAATGGGGAACGATGGGAAGATCATGGGAGACGCTGGGGAAAATGGGGAACGATGGGAAGACCATGGGGATGCTGGGGAAAATGGGGAACGATGGGAAGATCATGTGGGACACTGGAGAAAATGTGGAACGATGGGACGATCATGGGGGATGCTGGGGAACATGGGGAACAATGGGAAGATCTTGGGGGCGCTGGGGAAAAAGGGAAATGATGGAAGATCATAGGGGATGCTGGGGAAATGGGGAACGATGGGAAGATCATGGGGGACGCTGGGGAAAATGGGGAACAATAGGAAGATCATGGGGGACACTGGGGAAAATGGGGAACGATGGGAAGATCATGGGGGACGCTTGGGGAAAATGGGGAACGATTGGATGATCATGGGGGACGCCGGTGGAAAATGGGGAACAATGGGAAGATCATGGGGGACTCTGGGGAAAATGGGAATGATGGGAAGATCATGTGGGATGCTGGGGAACGATGGGAAGATCATGGGGGATGCTGAGGAAAATGGGGAACAATGGGAAGATCATGGGTGATGCTGGGGAAAATGTGGAACGATGGGAAGATCATGGGGGACACTGGAGAAAATGGGGAACGATGGGATGATCATGGGGGATGCTGGGAAAAATGGGGAACGATGGGAAGATCATGGGGATTGCTGGGGGAAATGGGGAACGATGGGAAGATCATGGGGGATGCTGGGGATAATGGGGAACGATGGGAAGATCATGGGTGATGCTGGGGAAATTGGGGAACGATGGGAAGATCATGGGGGACACTGGGCAAAATGGGGAACGATCGGAAGATCATGGGGGATGCTGGGGAAAATGGGGAACGATGGGAAGATCATGGGGGATGCTGGGGAAAATGGGGAATGATGGGAAGATCATAGGAGATGCTGTGGAAAATGGGGAACAATGGGTAGATCATGGGGGACGCTGGGGAAAATGGGGAAAGATGGGAAAATCATGGGGGATGCTGGGGAAAATGGGGAATGATGGGAAGATCATGGGGGATGCTGGGGAAAATAGGGAACGATGGAAGATCATAGGTGATGCTGGGAAAAATGGGGAAAGATGGGAAGATCATGGGGGACGCTGGGGAAAATGGGTAACGATGGGAAGATCATGAGGGACGCTGGGTAAAATGAGGATCGATGGGAAGATCATGGGGGATGCTGGGGAAAATGGGGAACAATGGGAAGATCATGGGGGATGCTGGGGAAAATGGGGAACGATGGAAGATCATAGGTGATGCTGGGAAAAATGGGGAAAGATGGGAAGATCATGGGGGATGCTGGGGAAAATGGGGAAAGATGGGAAGATCATTGGTGATGCTGGGGAAAATGGGGAATGATGGGAAGATCATGGGGGACTCTGGGGAAAATGGGGAACAATGGGAAGATCATGGGGGACACTAGGGAAAATGGGGAACGATGGGAAGATCATGGGAGACGCTGGGGAAATTGGGGAACGATGAAAGTTTGACGGGGGATGCTTGGGAAATGGGGAATGATGGGATGATCATGGGGGACGCTGGGGAACGATGGGAAGATCATGGGGGACGCTGGGGAAAATGGGGAACGATGGGAAGATCATGGGGGATGCTAGGGAAATGGGGAACAATGGAAGATCATGGGGACGCTGGGGAAAATGGAGACCAATGGGAAGATCATGGGGGGACGCTGGGGAAAATGGGGAATGATGGGAAGATCATGGGTGATGCTGGGGAAAATGGGGAACGATCGGAAGATCATGGGGATGCTGGGGAAAATGGGGAATGATGGGAAGATCATGGGGATGCTGGGGAAAATGGGCAACGATGGGAAGATCATGGGGGACGCTGGGGAAAATGGGGAACGATTAGATGATCATGGGGGACGCCGGGGGAAAATGGGGAACAATGGGAAGATCATGGGGGACTCTGGGGAAAATGGGAACGATGGGAAGATCATGGGGGATGCTGGGGAAATGGGGAACGATGGGAAGATCATGGGTGATGCTGGGGAAAATGGGGAATGATGGCAAGATCATGGGGGACCCTGGGGAAAATGGGGAACAATAGGAAGATCATGGTGGAAACTGGGGAAAATGGGGAATGATGGGAAGATCATGGGGGATGCTGGGGAAAATGGGGAACGATGGGAACATGATCGGAGACGTTGGGGAAAATGGGGAACGATGGGAAGATCATGGAGGACGCTGGGGAAAATGGGGAACGATGGGAAGATCATGGAGGACGCTGGGGAAAATGGGGAACAATAGGAAGATCATGGTTTACACAAGGGAAAATGGGGAACGATGGGAAGATCATGGGGGATGCTGGGGAAATGGGGAATGATGGGAAGATCATGAGGGACACTGGGGAAAATGGGGAACGATGGGAAATCATGGGGGACACTTGGGAACATGGGGAACGATTGGATGATCATGGGGACGCCGGGGGAAAATTGGGAACAATGGCAAGATCATGGGGGATGCTGGGAAAATGGGGAACAATGGGAAGATCATGGGGGACACTGGGAAAAATGGGGAACGATGGGAAGATCATGGGGGACACTGGGAAAAATAGGTAACGATTGGATGATCATGGGTGATGCTGGGGAAAATGGGGAACGATGGGAAGATCATGGGGGACGCAGGGAAAAATGGGGAATGATGGGAAGATCATGGGGGATGCTGGGGAAATGGGGAATGATTGGATGATCATGGGGGATGCTGGGGAAAATGGGGAACGATGGGAAGATCATTGGTGATGCTGGAGAAATGGGGAACGATGGGAAGATCATGGGGGACACTGGGGAAAATGGGGAACGATGGGAAGATCATGGGGGACGCAGGGAAAAATGGGGAACGATGGGAAGATCATGGGGGACGCTGGGGAAAATGGGGAACAATGGGATGATCATGGGGGACGCTGGGGAAAATGGGGAACGATGGGAAGATCATGGGGGACGCAGGGAAAAATGGGGAACGATGGGAAGATCATGGGGATGCTGGGGAAATTGGGAACGATGGGAAGATCATGGGGGATGCTGGGGAAAATGGGGAACGATGGGAAGATCATGGGGGATGCAGGGGAAAATGGGGAATGATGGGAAGATCATGGGGGACGCTGGGGAAAATGGGGAACGATGGATAGATCATGGGGACGCTGGGAAAAATGAGGAACGATGGGAAGATCATGGAGACGCTGGGGAAAATGGGGAACGATGGGAAGATCATGGGGGATACTGGGGAAAATGGCGAACGATGGGAAGATCATGGGTATTGCTGGGGAAAATGGGGAATGATGGGAAGATCATGGGGGATGCTGGGGAAAATGGGTACCGATGGGAACATGATCGGGGATGCTTGGGAAAATGGGGAATGATGGGAAGATCATAGGGGACGCTGGGGAAAATGGGGAACGATAGGAAGATCATGGGGGACGCCGGGGGAAAATGGGGAACAATGGGAAGATCATGGGGGACTCTGGGGAAAATGGGGAATGATGGGAAGTGTTCTGAAGCCAGGGTCACGTTGGTATGAATGGCTCCCGATAGCATTAACACAGTTCCCTTTTAAATCACTCCAAGTCCTGTAATATTTCCTCCACTTTATTGGGAAAAGGTAGCAGGGTACAGATACTTGTGGATGGTGTGTAGTGGTGATTGTTAGTTAGGAACAGGTAAAAAGAGATGGCCTCACCAAGGGGGATAAACAGAGAAGGGGTTCTTTACTCACTGTCTCCAGGGTGGAAAAAGGAAGTGAGGTGCAGTGTGGGTAAAGGAATAGTCTAGGGGCAGACCATGTCTGAACAAACAGGAGGGGGGGCAGACTAGCCCATTCTGGTGAGGATCTCAGAAACTGCTGTAGCAGCTCACTGACTGCCTGCTCACAGGCAGAAAGGGCAACATATTGATACATCACACAGGCATGGTGTGTGTATGTGGAACCAATGACTGTAGCTGAACTTAAGGAGCTGACAAGCAGAAGGGGGGTCGGGCAGGAATGTGATTCTTGTTCCATGACACTCCCCGTCTGGTATCTGGAGATACCACTATATAACTGGAATATGTGGAACATATGTGCAATGCATAACAAAGATAACATCACATTCTCAAACAATGCAAGAGTCCATGTCCACATAGCGATGTGACACCGGCCGGTATCACTGGTATCAAGGTCCCTTGGCCAAGGTTCTTTGGCAAAGGATGCAGGGTGGATGCACAGCTCCAGGTTTGCTGGTTGCACCACAATGTCTTTGTATAAAAGTCTCTGGCACTGTCTCCTTTTAGTCTTGTAAGAGACCAGTCCTTTTGTCTCTGTAGTTTCACCCACAGAGTGTATCCCCTTGTAGGTATACCAGCCGTGGCAGCCTGTTGCTCTATCACCTGGCGTTTGGCAGAAGGAGAGGGCTTTTGGCTCCTTGTGGGAGCGGATTACTGTCCCCGGAAAACTGGTTGTCGAATGTAATCCAATAAAGGGGGCGTCGTTTAGGGAGACTCCCTGAAGCTGAGCGCTGGGGTTGAACATTACCCGGATTTGATCGGGTTCCTGAGGGTGGTAGGCCCCAGGTGATTGGAGGTACCGACATTCTTCGCCTTCCTCCATTAGAGGTGCTGGCTTTGCGTGGCCGGTAAAGAATATCTTCTGGATGAAGACCACAAAGTTGTTGTTGGTCTCTGGTTCCCTTTGTAGGCCGCAGAGGTGCGAGGTGAACCTAGAGATGGCATGTTCTCCATTGTTTGGGAAGCGCCTCCTTGGTGAACGGAATGGTAGCAGAGTCACCCGACTGCTTACCCGTCTTTAGAGAGCTCCTTGGCTGTTAACTTTGGGAATCCTCCATCTTCCCTTGATGGTGTTTGCTTGTCATCGTTCCTTGTTGTCTGGAACGCTATGCACCGTAGTTCATCGGTACATTTCTCTTGCACGAGAACATCTCCGCGTAGTTTGGTGAAACGCTTTTGTGTTTCTTTGTTGACTGCCATCGGGAGGTTGTTTTCTCCCTGGACATGACGAAGAACAGTCTCTTTTGTCCTTGTAAATCCTTTTGGGAAATGTCTCTGCAACTGTCCCCTCTTATGTGTTTGAACGAACAGTCCTTTTGACACTGTGGCTTCGCCTGTGGGGCGCAATCTTTTGCGGCTATGCCAGCCGTGGCAATTGGTTGCTCTGTTGCTTGATACTCTGTGGAGAGGAACAACTGTACGTCTTAATTGTGCCCTTGCTCGCGGGAGTATTGTCTGATTGTTTGTTGTTTTTAGGACGATCCCTTTGTCGGTCACCTTTGGGAGGTTACTCTCTTCCTTCGGTGGAGTCGACTCATCATCCTTGGCTGTCTGGACTGCTGAGCATCCTAAGCCATTGTCGCATCCCATCGGCGTGAGGATGTCTTTGTTGGTCTCAGGGGTGTGACCTTGTCTTTTCTCTTCACTTGGCCCTTCGGTCACTTGGAGATGGCCAAGACATGGTTCGGAGAGAGGTGTGTCCACATTCTGTCACCTCCGTTCTGTGGGCATCAACGTAGTCTTGCCCGTGCTCTTTCTTAGTGCACAAGTTGCCCACTATCACCCATCCTAGGTCGAGTCTTTGGGCGTATGGCGCGTTGTGGGGTCCGTTATGCTGTTTACGGACTTTATGTACCCTCATGATGTCCCTACCGAGCAGCAGCAGGATCTTGGCGTCTTGTTCCACCGGCCGGATGTGGTTGGCTATTCCTTTGAGGTGGGGGTAATGGAGTGCCACATCTGGTGTGGGTATCTCGTCCCTATTTGTGGCCATGTGGTTGCACTCGATGAGTGTGGGAAGGGGCATGTTCACTTTGCCGTCTATTGAGCATATGGTGTAGCCATTCACTCTTCTCCCTGTGGTCTCCATTTGCCCTGCGCACGTTCTGAGAGTGTAAGGAGAAGCACCATCTTGTATGTTAAACATGTCGAAGAACTCTGACCTGACCAGTGATCGGTTGCTCTGGTCGTCGAGGATTGCGTACATCCGAATAGCCTTCTCAGGTTGTCCCTGGGGGTGCACTGCGACAAGGCATATTTTGGAGCAGGACATTTTGTCACCTTCTTTTCCGCAAACCTCAGTGCGCTGAGATGTGACGGATGTTGACTCTCCTTCTTCTTTCTCCCCGCCATGCTCCGCTATGGAGGATGGGTTCTTGAGTTGGTGGAGTGTCATCGCCTCTGGGTGTAACGCAGTCACGTGCTTGTCACTCTCGCACACTGTGCATTTGATCTCTTCCTTACAGTCCCTGGCTAGGTGAGTCGTGGAACCGCAGCACTTGAAGCAAACTCCGAATTCTCCAAGTAACCTCTTGCGTTCCTCTAGGGACTTCATCCTGAACCCAAAGCACTTGTTGAGTGGGTGTGGCTTCTTGTGTATGGGACATTCCCTGTTTGGGTCCCTTGGTTCCTTGTCTCCGGCGACCGACTGATCGGGAGTAGTTTGGGTCGTGGGAGGCACGTCCGTCCTGCGGGCCGAGATGGGTGTTTGGGGGTTACCATATCTCGTCGCTGGTCTCTCGTTCTTCAGGCTGCTCGCACTGTATGTGGTTTGCGTACCTAAGATGAAACTGGGATCGTTCCTTGTCCTTGCCGCTTCGCGGATGAAGCTCACGAAGAATGAGAATGGGGGGAAGACGACTTGCTTCTCCCTTTTGTATTTGGAACCTTGTGAAAGCCACCTTTCTTGGAGGTTGAAGGGTAGCTTCTCCAGGATGGGTCTCACTCCACGAGCTGAATCTAGGGCGTTGAGACCTATTAAGGAATGGTCTTTCCTTGCGAACTCCAGTTCTTGCAGCAGGTCTCCAAGATCTCGTAACTTCGAGTAGTCTTTATTCGTGATCTTGGGGAAGCTCTCGATTCTTTTGAAGAGTGAATCCTCGACTGCTTCAGGGCTGCCATAGGTCTCTTCTAACCTTTCCCACACTAGGTCCAGACCTACTTGGGGTTGATGTGCGTTTGCCGTCCGAAGTCTCTGCGCTTGCTCCCTGGATACGTTCCCCAGGAACTTGACTAACAGGTTGAGCTCTTCCCTTGCTGAGAAGTGTGGCTCGTGGCTAGTGTGAGGGGCTGTTTTCTCCCGCGTGGGTGTACCTGGATGGCGAGCCCGTTGTGGTGCATCCGTGTGCGCGCTGGCGTGTGGATCACTGTTGTGGCTGTGGCTATCCCAGGCAGCATGTGCCATTGCAGGAACGGCATCTTCTCCTCGTGGGCCTAGCAGGTCTTCGGTATCTGTGGAGTCGCTCCATCCGTGTTGAGATGGTGCGCTGGTGTTTACACTGAAGAGGCTCCTTACGTAGTCTTCAGTGCGTCGGGCCGGATCCTCTGAGGCAATCCGTCTGTACGGTTGCTCCCCGCCGTCCTGTTGCGCGGCTGCTTCTAGGACAACGGCTTGGGCTATAGCGGTGGCGGCTTCCTTCTCTTGATTAAGTGCCTCTAGTTCCGCATCAAATTCGGCCTTCCTACGTGCAGTGGTTGCTGCAGTAGCGGCGGCGTTAGCGGCAGTAGCGGCGGCATTAGCGGCGGCGTTAGCGGCAGCAGTGGCGGCAACAGTGGCGTTAGCGGCGGCGGCATTAGCAGCGGCTGTCTGTTCTTCCTCTTCTATGCGCGCTCTTCCTGCTCTTATGGCTGCTTCTCTGCGACTATATTCGGCCCTGGCACGTGCGGCCTCTGCGGTGGCTCGCGCCTTGGTAGCGCTTGCGCTGGACGCGTTGGATTGCGCTGATCTTGCTGATCTTGATGAGTGTCTGGATGTGCTGGAGCGCTGTGATGCAGTTTCCAGCAAAAGGTCCTTTCTCCTACTCTCAGCTTCCGTGATAGCGGTCCGCACGCGGCTGTCTCGTGCCGGGTCAATGTTGCTCTGTAAGTCTCTTTCTTGCAGGCTTTCGCCGGTGTTGGCCCTGGTCAGGTAAGTAACGTATGCCTCTGACAGTTCTTGATAACGCGAGTGATCAGTCCTTAATTGCGTTATTGCCTGCTCGAGCTGCTGCGCATAGTTGCCAATACTAGTGACATTGTGTATTCCCAGTGTGGTTGTTTCCCAGGCCAACTCTAATTTAGCGCGGTGCGCTTCAATGTCAGTCTCATAAATTTTAGCGCCCCTTTTGTGTCAGTGTGACTGTCCGTTTGGGCCTTGCGCCTGCCTGCGCCTGTTGCAGCTGCGCAGCGGTCTCTGTGTCTGAGAGATCGCTTTCCTGCGTGATGTCTGGTGAGGCTCTGAGTTCTGCCATGCTGTAGGTGTGTGTAGGCCTTTTGCCAGTGCGTGTGGCGTGCGGTCTTTTACCTTGTCAGCGATGGGCGTCTGTCTCAGATGATGCCGAGCGGTGTCCTGCAGCGTGCAGCGTTGTGGTAGCTGTACTTACAGGTGTCCCGTTGGCTCCTCACTGTGGGGCTGAGCAGCGGGTGGACTCAGACAGAGGAAAAGGCAGTTAGTAATTGTGAGAGAAGCACTGTTTGTTGTAGGGCTGCTGTGCAGTTTGAGCTACTGGTTGTCTGTGAAAGCTGCAGACTGTTTGCAGTTTTAGCTACTTGGTGCTTCCTTTGTGTAGTATTAGCAAAGTAAGGCTGCTCACTGTCTTTGCATAAAGCTGTGGTAGTTTGCTGTGTAGAGGCTTGTGGCTCTGTGTAGCAACGTGCTTGTGCAATGTGGTGAGAGACTGCTGTTTATTTGCTATGTAAGCTGCTTGCTTGTATCTTTAGTATAAAGGCTCTGGGTAGCAGCTCCTCTGTGTGTATTTCCCAAGGCACACGGTCCTCGTTTTACTATTCTGAAGCCAGGGTCACGTTGGTATGAATGGCTCCCGATAGCATTAACACAGTTCCCTTTTAAATCACTCCAAGTCCTGTAATATTTCCTCCACTTTATTGGGAAAAGGTAGCAGGGTACAGATACTTGTGGATGGTGTGTAGTGGTGATTGTTAGTTAGGAACCGGTAAAAAGAGATGGCCTCACCAAGGGGGATAAACAGAGAAGGGGTTCTTTACTCACTGTCTCCAGGGTGGAAAAAGGAAGTGAGGTGCAGTGTGGGTAAAGGAATAGTCTAGGGGCAGACCATGTCTGAACAAACAGGAGGGGGGGCAGACTAGCCCATTCTGGTGAGGATCTCAGAAACTGCTGTAGCAGCTCACTGACTGCCTGCTCACAGGCAGAAAGGGCAACATATTGATACATTACACAGGCACGGTGTGTGTATGTGGAACCAATGCCTGCAGCTGAACTTAAGGAGCTGACAAGCAGAAGGGGGGTCGGGCAGGAATGTGATTCTTGTTCCATGACAGGAAGATCATGGTGGATGCTGTGGGAAATGGGAAACGATGGGAAGAACATGGGGGACACTTGGGAAAATGGGTAACGATGGGAAGATCATGGGTGATGCTGGGGAAAATGGGGAACAATGGGAAGATCATTGGGGACGCTGGGGAAAATGGGGAACGATGGAAAGATCATGGGGACGCTGGGAAAAATGGGGAACGATGGGAAGATCATGGGGGATGCTGAGAAAATGGGGAACGAAGGGAACATGATCGGGGACGCTGGGGAAAATGGGGAATGATGGTAAGATCATGGGGGATGCTGGGGAAATTGGGGAATGATGGGAAGATCATGGGGGATGCTGGGGAAAATGGGGAAAGATTGGAGGATTATGGGGGACGCCGGGAGAAAATGGGGAACAATGGGAAGATCATGGGGGACTTTGTGGAAAATGAGAACGATGGGAAGATCATGGGGGACGCTGGGGAAAATGGGGAACGATGGGAAGATCATGGGGGATGCTGGGGAAAATGGGGAACGATGGGAAGATCATGGGGGACACTGGAGAAAATGGGGAACGATGGAAGATCATGGGGGATGCTGGGAAAAATGGGGAACGATGGGAAGATCATGGGGGACACGAGGGAAAATGGGGAACGATGGAAGATCATGGGGGATGCTGGGAAAAATGGGGAACGATGGGAAGATCATGGGGGACACTGGAGAAAATGGGGAACGATGGAAGATCATGGGGGACTCTGGGGAAAATGGGGAACGATGGGAAGATCATGGGGGACACTGGAGAAAATGGGGAACGATGGAAGATCATGGGGGATGCTGGGAAAAATGGGGAACGATGGGAAGATCATGGGGGACACGAGGGAAAATGGGGAACGATGGAAGATCATGTGTCCGCTGGGTAAAATGGGGAACGATGGGAGGATGATGGGGGATGCTTGGGGAATGATGGGATGATCATGGGGGATGCTGGGGAAAATGGGGAACGATGGGAAGATCATAGGGGACGCCGGGAGAAAATGGGGAACAATGGGAAGATCATGGGGGACTCTGGGGAAAATGGGGAATGATGGGAAGATCATGGGGGATGCTGTGGAAAATGGGGAACAATGGGAAGATCATGGGGGATGCTGGGGGAAATGGGAAACGATGGGAAGAACATGGGGGACACTTGGGAAAATGGGGAACAATGGGAAGATCATGGGTGATGCTGGGGAAAATGGGGAACAATGGGAAGATCATGGGGGATGCTGGGGAAAATGGGGAACGATGGGAAGAACATGGGGGACACTTGGGAAAATGGGGAACAATGGGAAGATCATGGGTGATGCTGGGGAAAATGTGGAACAATGGGAAGATCATGGGGGATGCTGGGGAAAATGGGGAACGATGGAAAGATCATGGGGACGCTGGGAAAAATGGGGAACGATGGGAAGATCATGGGGGATGCTGAGAAAATGGGGAACGAAGGGAACATGATCGGGGACGCTGGGGAAAATGGGGAATGATGGTTAGATCATGGGGGATGCTGGGGAAATTGGGGAACAATAGGAAGATCATGGTGGACGCTGGGGAAATGGGGAATGATGGGAAGATACTGGGGGACGCTAGGGAAAATAGGGAACGATGGGAAGATCATGGGGCACTTAGGAAAATGGGGAAAGATGGAAAGATCATGGGGGCTGCTGGGAAAAATGGGGAATGATGGGAAGATCATGAGGGACGCTGGGTAAAATGAGGATCGATGGGAAGATCATGGGGGATGCTGGGGAAAATGGGGAACAATTAGAAGATCATGGGGGATGCTGAGGAAAATGGGGAACAATGGAAGATCATAGGGGATGCTGGGAAAAATGGGGAAAGATGGGAAGATCATGGGGGATGCTAGGGAAATGGGGAACGATGGGAAGATCATGGGAGATGCTGGGGAAAATGGGGAACGATGGGAGTTTGACGGGGGATGCTGGGGAAATGGGGAATGATGGGATGATCATGGGGGACGCTGGGGAATAATGGGAAGATCATGGGGGGCGCTGGTGAAAATGGGGAACGATGGGAAGATCATGGGAGAAGCTGGGGAAAATGGAGAACGATGGGAGTTTGACGGGGGATGCTTGGGAAATGGGGAATGATGGGATGATCATGGGGACGCTGGGGAAAGATGGGAAGATCATGGGGGGCGCTGGGGAAAATGGGGAATGATGGGAAGACCATGGGGAATGCTGGGGAGATGGGGAACGATGGGAAGATCATGGGGAACGCTGGGGAAAATGGGGAACGATGGAAAGATCATGGGGACGCTGGGAAAAATGGGGAACGATGGGAAGATCATGGGGGATACTGGGAAAAATGGGGAACAATTAGAAGATCATGGGGGATGCTGAGGAAAATGGGGAACAATGGAAGATCATAGGGGATGCTGGGAAAATGGGGAAAGATGGGAAGATCATGGGGGATGCTAGGGAAAATGGGGAACGATGGGAAGATCATGGGAGATGCTGGGGAAAATGGGGAACGATGGGAGTTTGACGGGGGATGCTGGGGAAATGGGGAATGATGGGATGATCATGGGGGACGCTGGGGAATAATGGGAAGATCATGGGGGGCGCTGGTGAAAATGGGGAACGATGGGAAGATCATGGGAGAAGCTGGGGAAAATGGAGAACGATGGGAGTTTGACGGGGGATGCTTGGGAAATGGGGAATGATGGGATGATCATGGGGACGCTGGGGAAAGATGGGAAGATCATGGGGGGCGCTGGGGAAAATGGGGAATGATGGGAAGACCATGGGGAATGCTGGGGAGATGGGGAACGATGGGAAGATCATGGGGAACGCTGGGGAAAATGGGGAACGATGGAAAGATCATGGGGACGCTGGGAAAAATGGGGAACGATGGGAAGATCATGGGGGATACTGGGGAAAATGGCGAACGATGGGAAGATCATGGGTATTGCTGGGGAAAATGGGGAATGATGGGAAGATCATGGGGGATGCTGGGGAAAATGGGTACCGATGGGAACATGATCGCGGATGCTTTGGAAAATGGGGAATGATGGGAAGATCATAGGGGACGCTGGGGAAAATGGGGAACGATAGGAAGATCATGGGGGACGCCGGGAGAAAATGGGGAACAATGGGAAGATCATGGGGGACTCTGGGGAAAATGGGGAATGATGGGAAGATCATGGGGGATGCTGTGGAAAATGGGGAACAATGGGAAGATCATGGGTGATGCTGGGGGAAATGGGAAACGATGGGAAGAACATGGGGGACACTTGGGAAAATGGGGAACAATGGGAAGATCATGGGTGATGCTGGGGAAAATGGGGAACAATGGGAAGATCATGGGGGATGCTGGGGAAAATGGGGAACGATGGGAAGAACATGGGGGACACTTGGGAAAATGGGGAACAATGGGAAGATCATGGGTGATGCTGGGGAAAATGAGGAACAATGGGAAGATCATGGGGGATGCTGGGGAAAATGGGGAACGATGGAAAGATCATGGGGGATGCTGGGAAAAATGGGGAACGATGGGAAGATCATGGGGGATGCTGAGAAAATGGGGAACGAAGGGAACATGATCGGGGACGCTGGGGAAAATGGGGAATGATGGTTAGATCATGGGGGATGCTGGGGAAATTGGGGAATGATGGGAAGATCATGGGGGACGCTGGGGAAAATGGGGAACGATTGGAGGATTATGGGGGACGCCGGGAGAAAATGGGGAACAATGGGAAGATCATGGGGGCTTTGTGGAAAATGAGAATGATGGGAAGATCATGGGGGATGCTGGGGAAAATGGGGAACGATGGGAAGATCATGGGGGATGCTGGGGAAAATGGGGAACGATGGGAAGATCATGGGGGACACTGGAGAAAATGGGGAACGATGGAAGATCATGGGCGATGCTGGAGAAAATGGGGAATGATGGGAAGATCATGGTGGACTCTGGGGAAAATGGGGAACAATGGGAAGATCATGGGGGACACAAGGGAAAATGGGGAATGATGGGAAGATCATGGGTCCGCTGGGTAAAATGGGGAACGATGGGAGGATGATGGGGGATGCTTGGGAAATGGGGAATGATGGGATGATCATGGGGGATGCTGGGGAAAATGGGGAACGATGGCTAGATCATGGGGGACGCTGGGGAAAATGGGGAACAATGGGAAGATCATGGGGGATGCTGGGGAAAATGGGGAACAATGGGAAGATCATGGGGGACGCTGAGGAAAATGAGGAACGATGGGAAAATCATGGGTGATGCTGGGGAAAATGGGGATTGATGGGAAGATCATGGGGGATGCTGGAGGAAATGGGGAACTATGGAAAGATCATGGGGGTCGCTGGGGAAAATTGGGAACGATGGGAAGATCATGGGGGACTCTGGGGAAAATTTGGAACGATGGGAAGATCATGGGAGACGCTGGGGAAAATGGGGAACGATGGGAGGATGACGGGGGACACTGGGGAAAAAGGGGAACGATGGGAAAATCATGGGGGATGCTGGGAAAAATGGGGAATGATGGGAAGATCATGGGTGATGCTGGGAAAAATGGGGAACGATGGGAAGATCATGGGGGACTCTGGAGAAAATGGGGAACAATGGGAAGATCATGGGTGACGCTGGGGGAAATGGGGAACAATGGGAAGATCATGGGGGACGCTGGGGAAAATGGGGAATGATGGGATGATCATGGGGGGACGCTGGAAAAATGGGGAACGATGGGAAGATCATGGGTGACTCTGGGGAAAATGGGAAATGATTGGAGGATGACGGGGGACACTGGGGAAAAAGGGGAATGATGAGAAGATCATGGGGGATGCTGGGGAAAATGGGGAACAATGGGATGATCATGGGGGACACTGGGGAAAATGGGGAACGATGGGAAGATCATGGGGGACGCAGGGGAAAATGGGGATAATGGGAAGATCATGGGGGATGCTGGGGGAAATGGGGAACGATGGGAAGATCATGGGGGATGCAGGGGAAAATGGGGATAATGGGAAGATCATGGGGGATGCTGGGGAAAATGGGGAACGATGGATAGATCATGGGGACGCTGGGAAAAATGGGGAACGATGGGAAGATCATGGGGATGCTGGGAAAAATGGGGAATGATAGGAAGTTCATGGGGGATGCTGGGGAAAATGGGGAACGATGGGAAGATCATGGGTGATGCTGGGGAAAATGGGGAATGATGGGAAGATCATGGGGGACTCTGGGGAAAATGGGGAACAATAGGAAGATCATGGGGTACACAAGGGAAAATGGGGAACGATGGGAAGATCATGGGGGATGCTGGGGAAATGGGGAATGATGGCAAGATCATGAGGGACACTGGGGAAAATGGGGAACGATGGGAAATCATGGGGGACACTTGGGAAAATGGGGAACGATTGGATGATCATGGGGACGCGGGGGGAAAATTGGGAACAATGGGAAGATCATGGGGGATGCTGGGAAAATGGGGAACGATGGGAAGATCATGGGGGACACTTGGAAAAATGGGGAACGATGGGAAGATCATGGGGGACACTGGGGAAAATAGGTAACGATTGGATGATCATGGGTGATGCTGGGGAAATGGGGAACGATGGGAAGATCATGGGGGACACTGGGGAAAATGGGGAACGATGGGAAGATCATGGGAGACGCTGGGGAATGATGGGAAGATCATGGGGGATGCTGGGGAAAATGGGGAACAATGGGATGATCATGGGGGACGCTGGGGAAAATGGGGAACGATGGGAAGATCATGGGGGATGCAGGGAAAAATGGGGAACGATGGGAAGATCATGGGGGATGCTGGGGAAATTGGGAACGATGGGAAGATCATGGGGGATGCTGGGGAAAATGGGGAACGATGGGAAGATCATGGGGGATGCAGGGGAAAATGGGGAATGATGGGAAGATCATGGGGGACGCTGGGGGAAATGGGGAACGATGGGAAGATCATGGGGGATACTGGGGAAAATGGAGAACAATGGGAAGATCATGGGGGATGCAGGGGAAAATGGGGATAATGGGAAGATCATGGGGGATGCTGGGGAAAATGGGGAACGATGGATAGATCATGGGGACGCTGGGAAAAATGGGGAACGATGGGAAGATCATGGGGATGCTGGGAAAAATGGGGAATGATAGGAAGTTCATGGGGGACGCTGGGGAAATGGGGAATGATGGCAAGATCATGAGGGACACTGGGGAAAATGGGGAACGATGGGAAATCATGGGGGACACTTGGGAAAATGGGGAACGATTGGATGATCATGGGGACGCGGGGGGAAAATTGGGAACAATGGGAAGATCATGGGGGATGCTGGGAAAATGGGGAACGATGGGAAGATCATGGGGGACACTTGGAAAAATGGGGAACGATGGGAAGATCATGGGGGACACTGGGGAAAATAGGTAACGATTGGATGATCATGGGTGATGCTGGGGAAATGGGGAACGATGGGAAGATCATGGGGGACACTGGGGAAAATGGGGAACGATGGGAAGATCATGGGAGACGCTGGGGAATGATGGGAAGATCATGGGGGATGCTGGGGAAAATGGGGAACAATGGGATGATCATGGGGGACGCTGGGGAAAATGGGGAACGATGGGAAGATCATGGGGGATGCAGGGAAAAATGGGGAACGATGGGAAGATCATGGGGGATGCTGGGGAAATTGGGAACGATGGGAAGATCATGGGGGATGCTGGGGAAAATGGGGAACGATGGGAAGATCATGGGGGATGCAGGGGAAAATGGGGAATGATGGGAAGATCATGGGGACGCTGGGAAAAATGAGGAACGATGGATAGATCATGGGGACACTGGGAAAAATGAGGAACGATGGGAAGATCATGGAGACGCTGGGAAAAATGGGGAACGATGGGAAGATCATGGGGACGCTGGGAAAAATGGGGAACGATGGGAAGTTCATGGGGGATGCTGGGGAAAATGGGGAATGATGGGAAGATCATGGGTGATGCTGGGGAAAATGGGGAATGATGGGAAGATCATGGGGGACTCTGGGGAAAATGGGGAACAATAGGAAGATCATGGGGGACACATGGGAAAATGGGGAACGATGGGAAGATCATGGGGGATGCTGGGGAAAATGGGAAATGATGGGAAGTTCATGAGGGACGCTGGGGAAAATGGGGAACGATGGGAAATCATGGGGGACGCTTGGGAAAATGGGGAACGATTGGATGATCATGGGGACGCCGGGGGAAAATTGGGAACAATGGGAAGATCATGGGGGACTCTGAGGAAAATGGGGAATGATGGGAAGATCATGGGGGATGCTGGGGAAAATGGGGAACGATGGGAAGATCATGGGGGATGCTGGGGAAAATGGGGAACGATGGGAAGATCATGGGGGATGCTGGGGAAAATGGGGAACGATGGGAAGATCATGGGGGATGCTGGGGAAAATGGGGAACGATGGGAAGGTCATGGGGGACACAGGAAAATGGGTAACGATGGGAAGATCATGGAGGATGCCAGGGAAAATGGGTAACGATTGGATGATCATGGATGATGCTGGGGAAAATGGGGAACGATGGGAAGATCATGGGGACACTGGGGAAAATGGGGAACGATGGGAAGATCATGGGGGACGCTGGGGAAAATGGGGAATGAAGGGAAGATCATGGGGGACACTGGGGAAATGAGAACAGGATGATCATGGGGGACGCTGGGAAAATGGGGAACGATGGGAAGATCATGGGGACGCAGGGAAAAATGGGGAATGATGGGAAGATCATGGGGGACACTGGGGAAAATGGGGAACGATGGGAAGATTATGGGGGACGCTGGGGAAAATGGGGAACGATGGGAAGATCATGGGGGACGCTGGGGAAAATGGTGAACGATAGGAAGATCATGGGGGATGCTGGGGAAAATGGGGAACAATGGGAAGATCATGGGGGATGCTGGGGAAAATGGGTAACGATGGAAAGATCATGGGGACGCTGGGAAAAATGGGGAACAATAGGAAGATCATGGGGGACACTGGGGAAAATGGGGAACGATGGGAAGATCATGGGGGATGCTGGGGAAAATGGGGAATGATGGGAAGATCATGGGGAACGCTGTGGAAAATGGGGAACGATGGGAAGATAATGGGAGATGCTGGAGAAAATGAGGAATGATGGGAAGATCATGGGGGACGCTGGGGAAAATGGGGAACGATGGGAAGATCATGGGAGATGCTGGGAAAAATGGGGCACGATGGGAAGATCATGGGGGACGCTGGGGAAAATGGGGAACAATGGGATGATCATGGGGGACGCTGGGGAAAATATGTCTCTCTCTTTCTCTCTCTCTCTTTGCTCCCCTTCATGCCTCTCTCTCTCCAGGCGGAACATGGAGAGGGTTCCCTCGCAGGAGGGGGCCGTGGATAGCGCTCCGCTGGACCGGATACTGGAGACCAGGTATCTGGTGGGTCCTGTGGTTGACGTCCTCGGAAGTTCCTCTCATTTGTCAACAAGCCGACATCAGGAAAGGTTTGAGGGTCTCGAATGTTCCCGGCGTTTTGACTTCTTCCTTGTTGGAAGGACTGCTCCTTTAGTGGCACTTGGCGGTTGCGTATGGAGGGGCCGTAGTTTACCCATTGGCCTGGTCTCCCTCTTTGGGCGTCCGCAAGTGCCGGTAAAGCCGGATCCGTCGGGTCCAAGACACTCGCCTGGACCTCGGCCCCAATGAAGTTCTCAACGAGTCGGACCGCCAAAGCTAGGGTATCAGCAGCATGGCGTTTTACCCAAGAGCATGCGGAAGGGTTTATTATTTGTAGAAATTGTTCCAACACAACTTGTTCAAGAACAGTTTCCTTAGTGTGTTGCTCAGGTTGTATCCAGCGGTTACACAAGTCCAATAACCGCTGAGCTAGGACCGGGGTCTCATCTTACAGGTGTACTTCAGGTTCCAGAACTGCTGCCGGTAGGCCTCTTGGGTCAGACCTAAGCGATCCAGTATGGCGGCTTTTACTTGTTGGTAGTCCATTGCCTGATCTGCTGGGAGGCCCTGATATGAGGCCTGGGCTTCTCCTATGAGGAGCGGGGCCAAAGCAGTTGCCCAGCGATCTGCAGCCCAGCCCTGGGCTTCGGCACCCCTTTCAAACTTCAGTAGAAAAGCCTCTGGTTCCTCGTTCGGAGCCATTTTCCTCAGGAGGACCGGGGGTTTATTCGCAAGTTCTGGACTGGCAGAGCCCTGGAATTGGGTCAGCAGCTTGGCCATCCGCTCCTCCTGTGCTGCCTGCTGCAGGATTAGGAGCTGGGTTTGCTGCTGCAATAGTCTTTCATCTCTCTCTGCCTGTAGTTGGGCCTGCTCCTGCATATACAGTCCCTGCTGTCTTGTCCGCTCCTGCATATACAGTCCCTGCTGTCTGGTCTGCTCCTGCATATACAGTCCCTGCTGTCTGGTCTGCTCCTGCATATACAGTCCCTGCTGTCTGGTCCGCTCCTGCATATACAGTCCCTGCTGTCTGGTCTGCTCCTGCATATACAGTCCCTGCTGTCTTGTCTGCTCGCACAGAAACTCTTTTAAAAATTCTTCCATTCTTTTTTCTCATTTTTGTGTGTGTGTGTGTGGCCCTTCAACTGCAGGGGCCTCTCAAAATACTGGCACTTCTGACACCATATGTTGCAGGGTACATGCAACCACACATGCGGGTTCTCTTGATAAGGCTTATTTATTGAGCCTTAAAAACATACAGCATACAAAAACAAAATAGCTTCTCTTCAGCATACAAAAACAAAATAGCTTCTCTTCAGCATACAAAAACAAAATAGCTTCTCTTCAGCAGACAAAAACAAAATAGCTTCTCTTCAGCATAGAAAACAAGGCAGCTTCTCTTCAGCATGCAGGACACAGGCAGTTCATCACACATGTACTTTGAAAAACAGACCTTATAGCAGTAATCTCTTCAGTATTTCAGTCCTGTCTCCTGACCAGCTAGCCTGCATGTGTGTACAGCCTGGGGTTTTAAAACACCTTGATTATGCAGCTGGGGTCAGACTAATTAAGCAGCCCATCTCCACTGAAACTTAACCTCGTCACTGCTGCACTGCAAGCCTAAACATAGGTTTGCCAGGTATATGGCTGGTGACGTTCATTCACCCTGTCACATGCAACTACCCACCATCAAGGCCAGACACTGCCATCTACTGCAATTACCCACCATCAAGGCCAGGCACTGCCATCTACTGCACTTATACCCTCATCTGCTGTCTCTAAGGCTGCATATATAGAGGGCACGCGTGTCACGGAGCGCATGGTGTCATGCGCGCCTGTCAGCCAAGCGATCTGTGGCCTGTGATCCACAGCGACGGGGAGGCGTGGCTGTGACGCCCCGGCAACGGTTCGCCCTCATTGGATGAACCACCCACGTTGAGTCGGCCGTCGTGCGACAAAAACAAAACATTTTGTCTCACGAAAAATCTGCTGCGCCGCCGCACTTCATCGCGTGCTCTATGGCCGCCTCATGGAACTGCGGCCTTTTGTTCGTGCGCAGTATGGACGCGGCCCAGGGCTGCGGACAGGGGAATGTGAGCACGCTGGCACTCGAGTACAGTCATGTTTTTGCTTTGGCGATTCGTGGTGATTCAAGGTCTGCTGGTTGTGCGCGTAGCGGACGTGTCGGGGGGCGCAGCCTTGACGTCACAGAGCTTGTTTGTCCTCATTGGGTGAAGCGCTCACGTGATGCGCCAGCGAGCGGCAAATCAAATTGTTTTGTCTCGCCAAGCAACTGAGCGCCGTGTGCTCACGTGCACGCGCTCACGCTGAACAAACACTTTGTAGCAATGTGTTCGAGCGCGCTGAGCGCGAGCGCCCACTCAGCATCACCCTGGACGAGGTCTTAGTCTCCAAACATACCACGTAGGCCGCACTTACAGTCCCAGCGACGCCACGTCCAAACAATTGTATTGAATCCGTCGCGTGCGCTTAAAGTAGGAGCAGCACGCTTGGCGCGGTCACAATCACTGGAAGTCACTTCAATTTGCTTTTTTCACCCGACGTCACAAGGACTATAAGTGCGGCCTTAGATTGTAAGCTCTCCGGGGCAGGGATTTCCTTTCCTATTGTCTGACTTTGTTGCGCTTATTGTATTATAATCCCCTGTACTGTGTTGCCTTTGTGCAGCGCTGAGTACTCTGTGGCCGCTATATTAATAAAGATATAATACATCTAAAATATATAATAATATTGTATATATTTAGGGAGGAAATAATAGTCAGACTTTTTTAAATACAGAAAAAGAAATGGAAAATATATAAATTATTTTTAGGAAATCTTTCCTTGTTAATCGATTATATATGTGAAAAATCCCAAATGGATTTCAATATTGATAATATCTATGTTATTAAAAGTCATAAAAGTAAAACTAATTACCTAAGCTGCCGATCAATTAGTTCTCCCGTAATCGATCAGCAAAATCCTGTTTCCCAGAGTTCACTAAATGGCTGCCTTTCATTTTCAAATCAATCCGTTAGTCAGTGTAACTCAGCAGCTACAATTTATTCTTATATTACTAACTAGATGAGAGACCCGGCGTTGCCCGTGAGTTAAAGAAAGGGTGGGGTGGGGGGGAAAGGAAGTGTGGGGTGGGGGGGGAAGTGTGGGGTGGGGGGGGAAAGGATGTGTGGGGTGGGGGAGGGGAAAGGAAGGGTGGGGGGAGGGGAAAGGAAGGGTGGGGGGGGGAAAGGAAGGGTGGGGGTGGGAAGGAAGGGTGGGGGGGAAAGGAAGGGTGGGGTGGGGGGGAAGGAAGGTTGGGGTGGGGGGGAAAAGGAAGGGTGGGGTGGTGGGGAAGGAAGGTTGGGGTGGGGGGGAGAAGGAAGGTTGGGGTGTGGGGGAAAAGGAAGGGTGGGGTGGGGGGGAAGGAAGGGTGGGTGGGGAAAGGAAGGGTGGGGGGGGGAAAGAAGGGTGAGGGGGAAAAGGAAGGGTGGGGGTGGAAAAGGAAGGGTGGGGGTTGGGGAAATGAAGGGTGGGGGGTTGGGGAAATGAAGGGTGGAGGAGGGAAATGAAGGGTGGGGGGGGAAATGAAGGGTGAGGGGGGGAAATGAAGGGTGGGGGGGGAAGGAAGGGTGGGGGGGGAAGGAAGGGTGGGGGGTGTGGGAAAGGAAGGGTGGGTGTGGGGGGGAAATTAAGGGTGTGTGGGGGGGAAAGGAAGGGTGTGTGGGGGGTGGTAAAGGAAGGGTGGGCGGTGGGGAAAGGAAGGGTGGGGGGGTTGGTAAAGGAAGTGTGGGGGGTGGTAAAGGAAGGTTGGGGGGGTGGTAAAGGAAGGGTGGGGGGGTAAAGGAAGGGTGGGGGGTGGGTGGGAAAGGAAGGGTTGTGGGTGTGGGTGTGGGGGGAAGGAAGGATGGGGGGTGGGGGGGAAAGGAAGGGTGGAGGTGGGAGTTGTAAAGAGGAAGCGTGTGTGTAGTTTTTGGGGGGAAAGAGTAAGGGTGGGGGAAGGTGTAAGACGAATGGTGGTTGTGAAGAGGAAGGGTGGTGTGGTGGCAGATAAGCAGGTAATTCAGTGATATTAACATGCAATTTATGTAAGGAAAAATTTGGTAACTTTGCGACACATGCGTGTTGTGCATGAGCGTATTGAGAAAGAGATTGGTGAGCGGAGCGCATAGAGATATGGTGAGCGGAGCGCATAGAGATATGGTGAGCGGAGCGCATAGAGATATGGTGAGCGGAGCGCATAGAGATATGGTGGTGCGGAGCGCATAGAGATATGGTGGTGCGGAGCGTATATGTCAGTTGGTGTTGCGGGTATTTGTGATAATTATTTGTAAGTGCGTTGGTAAAGTAAGGTGCGTCCATGCACAGGGGGCATTTTATAAATGAAATAGACAGTGGCTAGGTGAATGTCCTGGAACTAGATTCCATATTCCTTTGTCCTTCCTTTAGTTTATGGGATCCATTTCTCCCTTGTTTAATTGCCTGTCAGTTTCCCCTGTCCCAGCAGCCACACTACATGTAAAATGCAACATTATTGCTACATGTTGTAGTTCCCTCAGACATTCTGTGAGTTGCCATAGCAGCCCCAGCCTTTCTCTCCAGAATGGGCTAGTCTGCCCCCCCTTCTGTTTTGTTAATGTAACGGTATTTCTGGCCCGGCCTGACCCACCCAATCTCACATTGGCCCCTGTGGTCTAACCGGACCCCATTACAGTGTGGATATGTCATATGGTGCACCTGCTGGCTACAGGACTCCTGAGTCTCCCGCATGATGGTGTGTGGGGAGGACCCGTCAGACAGGCAGCTGAGGTAGTGTGCTGAGTCTCACCTAGTTCCAGTGCAGCGCCTCCACCTCACCAGGGTCCCTGCGTCCGCATGGGGATGATCCTGGCGAGGAACTCCTCCGTGGTGCTCCTCTCTGTACACTCATTCTTGATAGATACACAAGAGGGTTTCTGGCTGAACTCATCTTTATTGATACGGCAGGGCAACTGCCCTCCACAAGGAGTATCTTCAGCCGCTCATCTCACCAGTGCTCCCTTTAATTAGGTATGTCACCTAGATCAGGGATTCACTATTCCCGCAGGAATCACTGTCCTGTGCCAGGTCCCTGGACACAGCCTCCCATGGAGTTATTACAACATAACTGACTCAACTCTTTCAGCAACTCAGGACTAGACAGCAACTCCACAGCAACTAACTACAGAACACAGTGCTGTGCCTTATGTAAGCTTCTGAGGCTGACACACCTCTGACATCACTAACCATGGAGTCAGAGCATGTGACCAGTCCCAGCCATACACAGAGCACCCCACCAGGGTGTGAGGGAAAACCTCCATGATTACTGCTGGCATGCCCACACTTACCAGGCCTTACTGCCAGCAGGAGAGATGACTGTAGGCATTTTACATGACCGCTACATTCTCCCCCTGGTGAATCCCATCGTCCTCGCTGGGACCTAAATTTGTATACCTCTTTCCAGGAAGCACTGTAACGGAAACATAATTAACATCACACAAGATTTCCTCATAATACAGTACACATGAATACAGTCATCCGCCAAGCCCGCCCCGACCAGCAGCCACGAACCCGCGTAATGTCTCAGTACCCCCTTAATAATAGTGATCTGGGTCAGGTTTCCTCACTTCCCGGTTACCCATATCCAGGACCGTAACATAATAATGCCTAGGTGATCCTCTCTCTGGCACATAGGTCACCCTATGTTTGTGAACATTTCTCCCTATGCTCCACACTCGCATCAGGGTGTCTATCCTTTCTTCCGCCTTCTTACCTACAATGTCACTCCCCCTATTGGCTAAATACAGCTCTATAGTTTCTCGGAGCCACGTTTCCCTATTGTCCTCAATTTCATCCATCAGGGGCTCCGGAACATAGGGATACTCCAACCCATGGGATTTTTTATATTTGACTATTATAGCCCTCTCCGCCCTACTGACCCTGGTCAGATCAGCATTACCTGCCCTCCCAGGTAACACCCATGATAGGGGCTCATCATGATCTACTGGATCTGACAGTGTGTCGGGACCCATGGGCGCTATGTCTCTACGCTCCAGCTGGAACCACCTCTCCTGTAATTCCCTGTCCCTCTGCTCGGGTGTAAACTCTCCCTCTTTCCACCAGAAATCTACCACGTCCTCCCGCCGGATGAGGAACCGAGTACGGTCCATCCACGCGGAGTACCCTTCAAATAACGGGGCCCACCACCGGGTCTCCTTAAATGGATTGGGTCCTGGTTCCCTGTCGTCATCAAACGAAAATACCCCTGACGACCTTGTGGATCGTGAGTTGGACCACCTCGAAGAGCCCGGGGCCTTTACCACTGGTTGGGGTGCTGTATCCGCCACCCTCAATTCTCCCCCTCCCCGTGAATCGCCTTCCGTAGCTCCACTGAGCTGCCTTTCCCCAGTCCGTCCTTCCTCCCCCCCCAAAGGTATGTCCACAAGTTCCAAGCTGGGCGGTGAACCCGGTGACCGTGTGATAGGGGTAGGGACATTAGCTAGGGCATGGGGTTGGGTATAGGGGCATGGGACGGGACCCCACGGGGTTACGACCCGCTCCTGGCTGTCCGTAGACTGGTCCAAGGATGATGTCTCACCCTCCCCAGTCCTGAGATCGTCTCTCCATTTTCTGGGCAATACGAGCGGTCGGGGACCTTCCCCCAATCGCCGAAGCGTCGCTGCTTCCCCTTCCTGAGTTCCGCCGTCGCCACCGGAAGTGACGTCCTCCCCGGAACCGGAAGCGTCGCCATCTCGCGTTGGACCCCCATGCGGGATCTCTTCTGCCACGACGACATCCGGTTGCTCCGCCGTCGCCACCGGAAGTGATGCCGTTCCTCCACGTGCGCGTTGGGCCTGGCGCGGCCCTTCCAGCGCTTCGCCGTCTGTTGTGACCAGGTAAGAGATAGGGCTTTTTGGCTTACCCGTCCGCAGGGGAGTAGGCGTCTCTCTCCCATCTCCGCCAGGTCCTGGGATGGCGGGACTCCGTCGGTCGGATCGCCGATCTGCGGGGGACGTCCGGTCACTCACCCCACGGGGCGTCGTTCTTCCCGTCTGTCTTTTCCGCTCCGTTGTTGCTACCGCCAGCTCACGAAGGTCCTCATCAGAGTAGTCCCCTCGCCCCGACCTAGGGGTCGCGGGGCGGGGTGAAAGTCTCTTTGCCCCTGTCGCGGGGTTTAATCCAGCCGCCTCAATGGCCAGTGACCCAGCCGACTTGACTGGCTCCAGTCCCCTGTCTCCGGGACTCGCGCGGTTGATCCACAGCGCGCCCGGGGACTCAGCAGAGCGCCGTGTCACATCCACCGGGGGGTCAGCAGGCTGTATTGGGATGAACGTGGGCATAGGCCACAGATACAAAGTCCCGCAATGAGGGCAACGTGCCATCGTATTCACAGTACCTCCGGGCAGCCCGCATTGTAGGCAGAGCCCGACCACCGTCTCTGTATTGGCCACCCTTACTACTAGTACCCCGCCGGGCACTGAGTAGGGCTGGGTGGAGACCATAGTGCCCACAGTGGAGGAGCAGGCCATTCTTTGTACAGGAGTCACTTCCTGTACAGGTCTCTCCTTCTCTGTGGTTCCTCGCAACTGACTGGTGGAAGTTGCTGGATCCGCCACTCCCTGCTTCGGCTCCTCCCTTCTCTGACAGAGTTGGAACCCGCCCCCAGGGGTTGCAATAATGGGCGGGTCCCACAGGGGAATATCATGCCCCTTAATTAAGGCCGCACCTCTCTCAGTCCTGGTGGGCGCGGTTAGCGTTTTCGCGCCAATTTCCCCACAAGGGTGGGGGTCTTTTCCCGCGGCTAGTTCCCGCCTTCTCCTGGCAGCCGCCCTCTGTGCAAGATAACCATCCTTTTTGCACGGCTCTTCCACGGCCGGAACTACTTTTTGTAGTGGCGCCGTCTGGATATCAGTCCCTGGGCCCAGTGGGTGCATCCCCACAGGCCATAGTTGAAAGTCACTCCCCCTGGTAGAAATCAGGGGAGGGTCCCATAAACTCAACGGTTGACTCAGCACAGGGGCTGAATTAGTCACTGTCCATCCCGGCGCAGCCATAGCTTTCGCGCCATGCCCCCCATCAGGGCGGGGCTCTGCTGTTCGCGCCATTCCCGGCCAGCTCTGTGCAAGTCCTGCAGCAGCCATTTTTTCTGCGCCTGGCCCATGCGGTTTCCCTAGCAAGCGGGAACCGCCATTTTGGTTGGTTTTGGCGCCCAAAAAGTCAGTCTGTTTGCTCTCCTCACGGGGTTCTCCCCCAATTATGACAATTTCCTCACACTCTTCAAGGGTGGCCCCTCGCTGTCCCATACAGGATAAAAACGGGGCAGCCATAGCCTTTGCTCCGCTCCAGAGCAAACTCGTTAAGGACAATTCAGCGACAGTCTGCTCTTCAGTGGGTTGCACGCCACGGGTGCCCTCCCCATCAGCCTCTGTCCGCCATTTTACGTTCTCCGCGCCACGCGGATCCTCCACTCTCTCATAACAGTTGTCGTACATGAGGCTCCACTCTGCGGGGCAGCCACCACACCGGTACAATAAAGATTAGCTCAGATGCACCACCACATGTGTACCTTATCTAGGTGTGACCCAGTGTTGCACTACCTCAGGCTAGGCTCACTCTCTCAGTGTCTGCTGTGACTCCTTCCTCCCAGTCTGTGCTCCCTACGGTGAGTGTCTGGAATGGCTAGGTACTCTGGCTGGCTCTGCCATGCAGTACTTGGGGCGTCTACCTGTCTTGGTCAGCCTAGCGCAGACCCTCTCCAGGACTCCTGACCAAGTTAACAGGCTGTCCCTTCTGGCATCCTACCAACTAGCACTGCCTCAAGGTGACTCGGTCAGCTATAGCCCGCTCCAGACCCCTCACTCCCTTCAGGCCCCTAGGTTGTCCCTGCGAACTGACAATATCCCGTCAGCCCCCTGACCACCCCTAGGTCCGTCCCTACTCAGCACAAAGTGGCAGCAGACACTCTCCCTGTTTCCAAGTGACCTAGCTAAAAGCCTGTCCTGTTGACGGATCTGATCTCAGCAGCGCCTCCAAATGTAACGGTATTTCTGGCCCGGCCTGACCCACCCAATCTCACATTGGCCCCTGTGGTCTAACCGGACCCCATTACAGTGTGGATATGTCATATGGTGCACCTGCTGGCTACAGGACTCCTGAGTCTCCCGCATGATGGTGTGTGGGGAGAACCCGTCAGACAGGCAGCTGAGGTAGTGTGCTGAGTCTCACCTAGTTCCAGTGCAGCGCCTCCACCTCACCAGGGTCCCTGCGTCCGCATGGGGATGATCCTGGCGAGGAACTCCTCCATGGTGCTCCTCTCTGTACACTCATTCTTGATAGATACACGAGAGGGTTTCTGGCTGAACTCATCTTTATTGATACGGCAGGGCAACTGCCCTCCACAAGGAGTATCTTCAGCCGCTCATCTCGCCAGTGCTCCCTTTAATTAGGTATGTCACCTAGATCAGGGATTCACTATTCCCGCAGGAATCACTGTCCTGTGCCAGGTCCCTGGACACAGCCTCCCATGGAGTTATTACAACATAACTGACTCAACTCTTTCAGCAACTCAGGACTAGACAGCAACTCCACAGCAACTAACTACAGAACACAGTGCTGTGCCTTATGTAAGCTTCTGAGGCTGACACACCTCTGACATCACTAACCATGGAGTCAGAGCATGTGACCAGTCCCAGCCATACACAGAGCACCCCACCAGGGTGTGAGGGAAAACCTCCATGATTACTGCTGGCATGCCCACACTTACCAGGCCTTACTGCCAGCAGGAGAGATGACTGTAGGCATTTTACCGCTACATTACGATAGTCCGCTACATTAAGATAGTCTGTCCGCTACTGCTGCGACACACTTTATTCGAGCAAATACCCAGTATGTACCTGGCAGATACCTGGAATGCGCCGCTCCTCACCTCTGACAAGCCCCGTTGCATTTGCCTTCCCAGCCTGGGTTTATGCCTGGCTGATGGGCGGCTGATCTGTTAAATGATAATGATTAGGATTTATTAGGCTGCAATGCTTCGCGTGTCTACCAGATGGCATAAATTCATGAATTGTAATGCAGTATATATATATATACTGTGCAGTATTGCAGCCAGCGGGAATAAAATGCTTCAATCCCTGCCTGGAAAATAACTCAATGCACTCGGGCAGAAAACAGTCACAAACCTCAATACACCCGGGTATACCCGAATTCGTGGGACTAGCCGAGCTCGAATAAAGTGTGTCGCCAGTGTACATTAAGATAGTCTGTCCCAGGGCTATTCCCTTACCCACATTCCCCCTCACTTCCTTTTCCACCCTAGATCACAGTGAGTACAGTCCTGTCTGCATCCACCCCTGGTAAGGCCTTTCTCTCTTACCATAGTCTAACCCCATAGAAGCATCCCACATAGAGAAGCCCTCTCTGCCTACACTACACCTACAAGTCCCACATAGAGAAGCCCTCTCTGCCTACACTACACCCACAAGTCCCACATAGAGAAGCCCTCTCTGCCTACACTACACCCACAAGTCCCACATAGAGAAGCCCTCTCTGCCTACACTACACCCACAAGTCCCACATAGAGAAGCCCTCTCTGCCTACACTACACCCACAAGTCCCACATAGAGAAGCACTCTCTGCCTACACTACACCTACAAGTCCCACATAGAGAAGCACTCTCTGCCTACACTACACCTACAAGTCCCACATAGAGAAGCTCTCTCTGCCTACATTACACCTACAAGTTCCTGTGCTTTCTACTCCTGCAATAAAGTTAAGAAAGACATTAAGGACTTCTCATGCTTTGGAAGAGGGAGGACATGAGTTAAAGCTAACTGAAGCTATTCATACCTCAACACGTGACCCTAGCTTCAGGATAGTGAAGTAACGTGTGTGTGTTGAGGTTGTGTGAATGAAGGTATGAATGTGTACTGTGTCATATGAATGTATGTGAATAGTGTATGGATGTTGAATGTCAATGAAAAGATGATTTTAATTTTGTATAGAGGATCGTGAAGATATTCAAAACGGGAGATATTGTTAAAGTGGATATAAGATATAAGCATTTAAGAATGTAAAGGTAGGATAGGCTGGCGGTGATTATTGAAAGTAAACATGTAGAAAGATTGAATGCGGGATATTGTAGAAAGTAAATGTAAGTAAATGTATGTAATTTTGTGTTGCGGGCATTTGTGTAAATGTTTTGTAAGTGCGTAGATAAAGTAACGTGCGGCCATTTGATTAAAGAAATTGACATTGTCTAGTTTTGCCGCCATGCACAGGGGAGGAAGGATGAGCGGTTTGTATATAGGGAGTGTTGATAAACATGTTGAAATATTGAAAGTGGGATATTGTAAAATGTAAGTAAATGTTTGTAAGTTGCTGTAGCGGGCATTTGTGTAAATCGTTTGTAAGTGCGTAGGTAAAGTAACGTGCGGCCATGCACAGCGGCCATTTAAAAAATGAAATTGTCAGTGGCTAGGTTTGCGGGCATGCGCAGGGGAGTAAGGATGGTCATTTTGTGTATAGTGAGTGTTGAAATTTTTTTAGAAATATTTAAAGTGGGATATTGTAGAATGTAAATGTAAGTAAATGTTTGTAATTTGCTTTTGCGGGCATTTGTGTAAATCGTTTGTAAGTGCGTAGTTAAAGAAACGTGCGGCCATGCACAGCGGCCATTTTATAAATGTAATTGACAGTGGCTATGTGTTTGTACAAAGGCATAAAGGGAGAGTATTGAATAAAGTAAAGTAATGAACGTAAAGAATAGAAGATTGGGAAAATTTAAGGTACATGAGTTGGTGTTGCGGCCATTAAATTTACAGTGCGTAGGTGAAGTAACGTGCGGACATGCACAGGGGAGTAAGCATGAGCGGATTTTTTATAGGGACTGGGTTTCGTCAGAGTTTGTACTAAGGCATAAAGGGAGAGTATTTAATAAAGTTAAGTAATGATGTGTGGATGTTGAATGTCTATTTTTATAGAGGATCGTGAACATTGTGAAAGCGGGAGATGTGGTAAAAGTGGTAATTTCATGATGTAAAGCTAGGATAGTGTGCCGGTGATTAGTAAAAGTTAAACAGAGATAAACACAGATATTGTAATAGTGGGATGGGATGACAGTGACTGTATGTGTTTGTGTACAGAGGAGTCATTGTACAGGTGTGTGTGTGTGTGTGTGTGTGTGTGTGTGTGTGTGTGTGTGTGTGTACACAGATATTGTAATTGTGGGATGGGATGACAGTGACTGTGTGTTTGTGTACACAGGAGTCAGTGTACAGGGATGTGTGTGTGTGTGTGTGTGTGTGTGTGTGTGTGTGTGTGTGTGTGTGTGTGTGTGTGGACACGGGTGTGTGTGTTGGGTGTGGGTGTGTGGACACAGGGGTGAGTGTGAGATGTAAACTTAGCAAGGACTCCGCAGGGGTTCTGTGGGGGTATGCTGTCAGTGCAAGTGTGTGAGAGTGAAGTAGGTGTGTGTCACTGATGTCACTGTAAGTTTTGTCCAATCAGAGTCGTGTGGGAGTCGTGTGGGAGGTGTGTGTCACAGTGGGGCGTACCTCTTGGCCAATGAGAGTCGGGGTGGCCACGGACCAATCACATTCACCGCAGCTAGTACCAACCTTTCAATTTTATATATTAAGATGTAACATTACCTATTGTTACAGTTTGCAGCTTAAACTGCTGGGAATATTGGCAACAAATGACCGCAAACAAGTGTTACAAAGATCTTGCATTGCTGGGGAGGAAGGCTAAATCTGCTGTAGAAATCAATGTATCAGTACCAGTAAGCTCAGTATATTAAAGCTCATTAAAATGGCATGGAGTTAAATTAAAAAAATAAAATAAAAAAGTTGTAAGTGTTCTCTAATACTACAGAACGTATTTATTTAAACACGCTGGACATTGCGTGGAGTGCTTCTATAAACGCTATATACAGGGTGACGCATGAAGAGGCTGCATGCATACGCCCTAATCCTGCACTGCACTCTGCTGGCCAACGTACTGTATAGCACGTGTGAGTCATCATGTTGCAGAGGTCATCTGTTTGACCTCTTCAGAGACAATAGTGTGTGTGTGTGTGTGTGTGTGTCAGGAGGGCTCAACTCCAGTCCTAAAGACCGCCCAACAGGTCAGGTATTCAGGATATCCCTGCTTCAGCACAGGTGGCTCAATCAGTGTCTCAGTCTTTGACTGTATCACCTGTGCTGAAGCAGGGATATCCTGAAAACCTGACCTGGTGGGGGGGGGGGAGGCTTGAGGACTAGAGATGAGCCCCCTGGGTTAGGACACCGGGGACAGAGTCTGCAGACGCTCCCATCCTACTATACAGCACAGAAAATAACCATATTCGGGGTACAGAGTATACTGTCCAAGGCTCTATACACTACGACAGCGCCGCCCCGGTGGTATGAATGGAGAGTCTCACTGACGTGTATACAGCAGTTTCAGAATAAGGGCCTGAATCTCACTACAATCTGGGGTTGAACTTTGACAAAAAAGCTTAACAAGGTGTAATACAGTAAGTGCACAGGCAGTGCCACAGTACCACAGTACCACAGTGCCACAGTACCACTGCTTTCTCAGGGCACAGGAAGACAAAAGGGAATTACAACTCAATCCCGCAATCCCACATTATCCGTCGATGATTTGAATGGCGGTAACGACGGATTGGGCTGAAATGCCTCTTATTGGAGCTTAGTGAATTTTGGCCTTCGACCACGGACCCCATTACAGTCCAGCAGAGTGGCTGAGGGCTTCGTGGGCAGGAATAGGACTAAGGGACATCCTTATTAAGCAGTGCTACACAGCAGTAAGGTCTCGTTTTGGAAGCTACGGCTTAGCACCGCTTAGTAAACCTGGCTCCAAGTTATTTTGTGAACTCTCCTAAGCCTACTTTGTTCTGCCCCATCCCCCACACCTTCCCTTCCTTGTCCTGTTGTCTTGCACTTTTCCCAGCCCTCCCCTGTTCCCCTCCTGTGCTTCCATCTGCCCTCCCCGTCCCCCCCTCTCCGCTCAGTGAGACGCCCGGGGTGGTTCCAGTTTGGTGGCTGACCCTGCTGTACCATTACATTCCCGTAGAATTTCCTTTAGTATCACTCACCCCACCGAGACCGCGTCTGCTTTTATTTATAGGAGACAATATATGGAACGTCGTGAACCTCCAAGAGCATTATTTTGTATATTGTCCAATGATGTACAGCCGGCCGTGAATACCGGAGCATGTAACCGAATCCTGGCGCTCCGCCGCTTGAGTTAAACCACATGGCATTCTGTTACATGAATTAGAAGTCGCCACTATTGCAGCAAATGCAATTTCACCCTTATTATTCCTGGTTGCAGAAGCATTCTCCCTCCTGTTGTAAATGAAGCATTTCAGCGGTCCCTCCGTGCATCGTCTGCTGAAGTCTCTCTCGTGTCACACGTATGTGCTCCTGTTCTGTCAGTTGCTTTTCGTTCCTGTGTGATGCCATCCCCTGCTTTTCGACAGGCTCCACAAGGGGCTGGGCAACTCCAGTCCTCAAGGGCCATCAACGGGTCAGGTTTTCAGGATATCCCTGCTTCAGCACAGGTGGCTCAGTCAACGACTGCACCACCTGTGCTGAAGCAGGGTTATCCTGAAAACTTGACCCGTTGATGGCCCTTGAGGACTGGAGTTTCTAACCCCTGGTCCACACCCATCGCAGGAGCCAGGAGGCGGCCATCTTTCATGCGTGCCGTGTTTTGTGACACAGGCAGTATGTGGGAGACCGACGTGCATTTTGAGTCACTACTCACACTCCAGAAAAAGAAATGTGCTGTATGTAAGCGCTAAAAGAAAAACGCACAACAAGGGGATACAGAAAGCATGCTTTGTGGTACTCTTTATTTATAAGGCGAGGAACTACAGCGGTTGTGTTCTCATCTTTTGCAAATTCTGACGCTTTAACAAGCTGGCAAAAAAAATGGTATTTTCATTAAAATACAACAAAAAAATAAAACATTTTAGCAAAGCACATTTATCTAGTGAGAAAAGCTTTGTACACGTTAAAAAACCAACTTTCCATATAAGGATTTGTGGCAATCCTGTGGTGAGAAGAGATCAGTGTAATCTGCGAGGAAATGAACTGCTAACAAGATGCAACTGTGCCATGAATACACTGTGAGAAGCAACTGACCCGAGTAACCCCTCCCCGACCGAGGGGCCTGCCACGCGCTGCTCAGCCGGAAGGGGTGGCATTAGGGAGACTTTTAAACAATTTCAGTAACTTAAAATGAAAAACATTCAGAACAAGGTAATACCAAATAGCATCAAGTTGATATTAAACGAGACTGAACAAAAATAGACCGGTCTTTTCTTGTGCACAATTGTTGTGTAAGATTTTCTGAATGGATTAAAATAATAACTGACCCATGTACATATTATTATACTTTCCGGAGTTAAGACATCAGTCCATGAAATGCTTACCATACTTTGGATGAAAAAGTCTGATATTGGATGAATGCAGCAAAGCATTAAAACATTCATCCAAAACGGAGGCACATTAATCTGCTAAAACTCAGAAGAAGAAACTTCTGGACTGCAGTTATCAGGATAAAATAGAGGTTTCTGCTTTTTGGGATATTAAGGTTACGTTTGGTAGACCCATCACCTCTGCACATAGCATCATGAAGCAAAGTCACTGTGACGCTACAGAACTAAATTGATTTCAACATCAAACACTTTCTTTGGGCTTTATTCTATAGAGAGTGAGAACCACCTGGTACCCCACAAACTATCACACCTTACAGAATAAGGCCCTTAGTATAAGTGTCCATTTCCATAGCAAATGATGGTAAACAATTTTCAACTTTAACAATGATGTATGCATCGCATATGACAATGCACAAATTGTATATAATCTATTGTAACCCCAGGGATCCAGGAAATAACACAACATATCACCGTGACCGGGCCACGGGAATCTAACGGTGGATTACAGTGTAACTCGGAATATCCCAGGCTCTCCATAGGATTCAATGGTAATGCAGGTACAGCATGTCACAATGTGTAACAACATATCACAACGGGACGTTCAATGGCACCGCACACGTTCTTATTAATTAGAAAGAAAGATGAGGCTTTGAAGCCATTGTGACCCCCAAAAAAACGGATCAGTAAACTGAGTCAGAAAGAAAGATGGTGCCTATCTGCACTGTGTATATATATATATATCTCAATACACAAGCACACACACACAGTGCGGCACACACACATACACACACAGATTTGGTTGTTTTATCATTAATCAGCTGCTGGCAACTGATGTTAGCCTTGAACAACAAGTACAAAGTGCTTACACTGTGACAGTAAAGCAGAGAGTGCGAGTGCTAATCTCGCCAGCACTTTTAACAAGAGATCACAGTCCTTTTAATCCTTGGCGAGGAGGATGAAAGTGGGATTCTGCAGAGCACAGGGCGAAGGAGCTTTATATATATATATATGTTTGGCACGAACCACAGAAGTTATAGTCTCAGCCGGCACAGAGGCAGCTCCCGCTACACAACGGATACATGAAATGGACAGAATATGCGGATAGCAATCAGGAAGTGGCTTTTGTATCAGCTTCAATACTAGGTCAGGTCCCTTAGCACTTACATATATAAAATACACATTAAGGATGTGGAGCACCCGAGCGTTAGGAAGCCCGGTGTAGTGGTTAAGGCGTTATCGTTTCCCTGCACTTTTTATTTGCTGACGATTTCTTCCGCGCTCTTTACAATAACGTCCCTGTTTCATCCCGAGTTTTGTTTCATCGCTCACTGATATTTAAACTTTGGGTTTTATTCTTGAACAATTAGCTGAAAAATGAAGGTAACGTATGCTGTGGGAATAAACAGCCGTATGTGCTCTATTTTACTGTAGGATTTGGGCCTACGTAAATAAAATAAGTATATATAATCTGCTTTAGGGGCGTCACTTTTAAGAGAGGCCATTTTCCATGGAACTGTATGTTTAAAGGCTCACCAAACCGTAGCAAAGAGAAACAAGTAACCCGTAGCGCTGTCACTATGCACGGGTGTGATCAAATTCCTTCCCTTAGTCTCTAATGCAACCCAAAAGCCCACATTGAAGGCCAGCGCAGGGCCTTATTCTATATATACCAGGCGGTTTATTTCTGAAAATCCCCATTGAAGCCTAAATACAGTCTGTAAGTACAGCTCAACCCCCTTATAACGCTGTGCTTGGGGTCCAAATAATCACATCGCGTTAGAAATAATGTACAATTGTATGCATTGTACAATAAAGTATTTAAGATTCCAATAATCGTGTTGTAAAGTATTCATAAATCCGAAAATTGGGAGCCGTGCTTGCATCGTGCTATAAGCGGATTTGCGCTGTAACGGATCGCGTTATAGCGGGGTTGAGCTGTATATATATATATATATATTCACACATATATATATATATATATCATCAAGTGTTCTTGCAAAGGGATTTGGGAATGAAAGGCACTGAATAAATACTATATTATTATTATTATTATTATTACATGCTTAGTAATACTGCTGCATGTTAATTATCCGGGCGAGATAAACACGCTGTGTTACTTAACTACCTGCACCCCCCCATCACCCCGCGGGTGTTTCCCCATAGATAGGAACACAGGCATTGCTACAGTAAGGGCGCGCGCGGCTTTTTGTCACCCAGCTGTGTCCCTCCCACTCCTGATCACATTGAGGCTGAAACTGACTCCAATGAAGCCCACTTCCGAATCTCAGCGTAGCGCCCTGTTACCCGTGAGAGTAACGCTGCGGGGGGGAGGTGCAATACTGAGCATGGCTGAGCTGTGAATAATGCCCAGTAGAAAGGAGGAGCGGTTCTCATCTAATTTGGTGAGGTCATAAGGTCCCAATGATAATATATATTATTTTTACCTCTCTACGTTCTCTAAATAGGTGTTTTTGTGGGGCCCTGAAGGACAAGTCCCCGTGTTGTGTGAATTCAGAAACATGTCCAGTAATGAATTCATGTTCACTCCTCCTCCTCCTCCTCCTCTTCCTCCTCCTCCTCTTCTCCCATCACCTCCACGATGAGTTCTGCGGTGCAGGTCACCTCCCCCTGGCTGTTGATAGCTTTGCAGGTGTATTTGGAATCATCGTCCCCGCACACCTCCGAGATGGTCAGGGCGCAGTTCCCGTCTTCGTCGTAATCTATCTGGAAGTGGCGGGACTCCTTGATGGGTTGGTCATCCTTGTACCAAATCACCTCTGGGTCGGGGTGGCCTGCAGGGGTGCGAGAGGGGAGGATTCAGTGTACCCCAAGTAACGATGTACCCCCCAAAAAACGGAAATCTTTACAAAAAGGGTGTTAAATGTCAAAGTGCAAAGTCACGCGGCCCTTTTATAATTGCCATTTTCACCAAATTTGAGACATTTTGTGGTTTTCTGGTGACAATGTTGCATGTGACATTTGTGAGAAAGACATTTGCAGGGACAGGGGCGCAAGAAAGCCCCCCCCACCCCCACTACAAATCTCCTCCATCCCACTGATAGCCACAGACGTACTGTACATCTTACCCACGTTTTATCACATTTGATATATTTTTTCATTTAGTACCAATAATTTGTAAGACGCTTTTAACAGTGCAGTAACCTGCTATAATGGCTACTTAAAAGCACTTATCACTGCTTTGTGAATCTCACAGAACGCAGTATCCCGCTATAATGGCTATTTATCTCACTTAAAAGCACTTATCACTGCTTAGTGCATAACTCCCTTAGTATTTATTTACCCGGGATCTTTCACTCCGTTTCACTTGTTTTTTCCACCTCTTAGAATAAAATTGTGACTACCTGTCCTTCAGTGCGTGTGCATCTGCCTGTATATCTACTATATATTTGTGAAATCACTGTATGTCTGCGTCCCAAGGGTCAATCGCATTGGACCTTGGCCCTGTCACTCCGGCTCAGGCCATGCCCGCCCCCGCACACCTCTCATTGGCCTACGTCCAACACCAATGCCACACTGTCCCACCCCTCACTGACTCTCATTGGCCTGCGTCCAATGCCCGCCCCCGCACACCTCTCATTGGCCTGCGTCCCACCCCTCACTGACTCTCATTGGCCTGCGTCCAATGCCCGCCCCCGCACACCTCTCATTGGCCTGCGTCCCACCCCTCACTGACTCTCATTGGCCTGCGTCCAATGCCCGCCCCCGCACACCTCTCATTGGCCTGCGTCCCACCCCTCACTGACTCTCATTGGCCTGCGTCCAATGCCCGCCCCCGCACACCTCTCATTGGCCTGCGTCCCACCCCTCACTGACTCTCATTGGCCTGCGTCCAATGCCCGCCCCCGCACACCTCTCATTGGCCTGCGTCCAACACCAATGCCCTAATACAGTGTTTCCCAAACTGTGCGCCGCGGCGCCCTGGTGCGCCGCGGCTTGGCTAGAGGGGCGCCGCGATCAGGGCCGCCAGCAGCGGGAAACAAGGGCTGCTAGCTCATTTAAAAAAAAAAAAAAAAAAAAACCTCTGAGGGGAAGCAGAGGAGCGGTCACGTGACCGCTCCCATCCAATGGGACTGCAGCCTGCCCGGCATTGCAACTTCAGTGCCCGGCATTGCAACTACAAAGCCACGTGTGTGTGTGTGTGTGTGTGTGTGTGTGTGTGTGTGTGTGTGTGTGTGTGTGTGTGTGTGTGTGTGTGTGTGTGTGTGTGTGTGTGTGTGTGTGTGTGTGTGTGTGTGTGTGTGTGTGTGTGTGTGTGTGTGTGTGTGGTGTATGTGTGGTGTATATATATGTATATATATATATATATATATATGTATATATGTGTGGTGTGTGTGTATATATGTGTGGTGTGTGTGTATATATATATATATATATATATATATATATATATATATATATATATATATATATAAAATGTGTGATGTGTGTGTGTGTGTGTGTGTGTGTGTGTGAATATATTTATCAAAGTTGCACAATGTTAATAATTTATTCTCACATGTCTTTTTTTTTTAAATGTTTAAAATATTATATAATATACACACACACACACACACACACACACACACACACACACACACACACACACACACACACACACACACACACACACACACACACACACACACACACACACACACACACACACACAGCTACCAAGTGACAAACACACACAGTGATACCCGCCTCCCAAGCGCGCTTGCTGTCTCCTCTGCCAGGACAGCAAAAAGCTCCTGGTAGAGCGAGCGGCAGCAAGCAAGAGCGAGCAGCAGCACCTAAGCGCTTACTATGTCCCAGGCCGGAGGAACTATAGCCGCGTTGATTACAGATGCAGGGGCTTTGTGCATCTGTTCAGCCCGGCTCAGCGACGCTGAGCTGCCTACGCTGAGAGAGGGAGGCCCGGCGCTCACGCTGGAGGAGCAGCACCGGGAGACAGATGTCTCCCAGCAGCACTGCACTGCATTTTCACCCCCCCCCTCCCTCCCCGCAGCACACCGGCCCTCCCCCCACGTGGCACAGGCCCCCGCAGCACTGACCTCCCCCGTGCAGGGACCGGGCCGTTCAGCCATACCCTCCCCCACCCCCCCGTATCTGTGTGTATTTATTTGTGTGTGTGTGTGTGTATCTGCATCAGTGTGTGTGTATCTGTGTGTATTTATTTGTGTGTGTGTGTATTTATTTGTGTGTGTGTATTTGTGTGTGTGTGTGTGTGTGTGTATTTATGTGTGTATTTATTTGTGTGTGTCTGAGAGAGAGAGTGAGGTCAGAGAGAGAGAGAGAGAGAGAGAGAGTGAGGTCAGAGAGAGAGAGAGTGAGGTCAGAGAGAGAGAGAGAGTGAGGTCATAGAGAGAGAGAGAGAGTGAGGTCATAGAGAGTGAGGTCAGAGAGAGAGAGAGAGAGGGGGGTCAGAGAGAGAGTGAGGTCAGAGAGAGAGAGAGAGAGTGAGGTCAGAGAGAGAGAGAGAGTGAGGTCAGAGAGAGAGAGAGAGTGAGGTCAGAGAGAGAGAGAGAGAGTGAGGTCAGAGAGAGAGAGAGAGTGAGGTCAGAGAGAGAGAGAGTGAGGTCAGGGAGAGAGAGAGTGAGGTCAGAGAGAGAGTGAGGTCAGAGAGAGAGAGAGAGAGAGTGAGGTCAGAGAGAGTGAGGTCAGAGAGAGAGAGAGTGAGGTCAGAGAGAGAGAGAGTGAGGTCAGAGAGAGAGAGAGTGAGGTCAGAGAGAGAGAGAGAGTGAGGTCAGAGAGAGAGAGTGAGGTCAGAGAGAGAGAGAGAGAGAGAGAGAGAGAGAGAGAGTGAGGTCATAGAGAGTGAGGTCAGAGAGAGAGAGAGAGAGGGGGGTCAGAGAGAGAGTGAGGTCAGAGAGAGAGAGAGAGAGAGTGAGGTCAGAGAGAGAGAGAGAGAGTGAGGTCAGAGAGAGAGAGAGAGTGAGGTCAGAGAGAGAGAGAGTGAGGTCAGAGAGAGAGAGTGAGGTCAGGGAGAGAGAGAGTGAGGTCAGAGAGAGAGTGAGGTCAGAGAGAGAGAGAGAGTGAGGTCAGAGAGAGAGAGAGAGAGAGAGAGAGTGAGGTCAGAGAGAGAGAGAGAGTGAGGTCAGAGAGAGAGAGAGTGAGGTCAGAGAGAGAGAGAGTGAGGTCAGAGAGAGAGAGAGAGAGAGAGTGAGGTCAGAGAGAGAGAGTGAGGTCAGAGAGAGAGAGAGAGAGAGAGAGTGAGGTCAGAGAGAGAGAGAGTGAGGTCAGAGAGAGAGAGTGAGGTCAGAGAGAGAGAGAGTGAGGTCAGAGAGAGAGAGTGTGAGGTCAGAGAGAGAGGGAGGTCAGAGAGAATGTGAGGTCAGAGAGAGTGTGAGGTCAGAGAGAGAGAGAGAGAGAGAGTGAGGTCAGAGAGAGAGAGAGTGTGAGGTCAGAGAGAGTGTGAGGTCAGAGAGAGAGAGAGAGAGGGAGGTCAGAGAGAATGTGAGGTCAGAGAGAGAGAGAGTGTGAGGTCAGAGAGAGAGAGTGTGAGGTCAGAGAGAGAGAGTGAGGAGAGAGAGTGAGGAGAGAGAGTGAGGTCAGAGAGAGAGAGTGCGGTCAGAGAGAGGTCAGAGAGAGAGAGAGTGAGGTCAGAGAGAGTTAGAGTGTGTGAGAGAGAGTGAGAGTGTCTGAGAGAGACACCAACTGCGCACTGCAACTGTTAGGTATGTTTGTACACCTATGTATGTATGTACACCTTTGTTTTTACTTTGGGCGCCGCGTAAAAATCCTGATCGCCTTGGGGAGCCTTGAAAAAATCCTGATCGCCTTGGGGAGCCTTGAAAAAATTCTGATTGCCTTGGGGAGCCTTGAACCGAAAAAGTTTGGGAACCACTGCCCTAATACTTCCACACTGTCCCACCCCTCACTGAGTTTTGGGAACGCTTTGCTTTTGCAACACCTAATCCTCTAATCCTCAACCTGCTCTGGGGCCACGCTTCACAGCTATCAAAACCTTCACGTCTGCTACCACAGACTGCCGAATCAGGTACAGAATCTACACACAACGCACAAACACAGCACACACACACATTCACACAACACCAAACACTGCAGACTGCCTCTTCAAACCCCCCCTCCCCTCCACGCCACACATCTCCCTCCCGCAACCGGACCGCGAGGCCGCGGCCTCCACTCACACACCATGGCAACGATGTCCCTCCCCCTATCCCGCCACCTCACACAGTGTAGCTCCCGCGAACCGCACAGCACGCCTCATCTCCTGCACCTCACACAGCTCCCTACCGCAACCAGACCGCGAGGCCGCGGCCTACACTCACACACCATGGCAACGATGTCCCTCCCCCTATCCCGCTACCTCACACAGTGTAGCTCCCGCTACACACCACTCCCTCCCGCTACACACCACTCCCTCCCGCTCCATTCCCTCCCCGGCGGGGGAACAGGCAGGCTGCCACGCGGCGCCTAAGATGGCGGACCCCCTTCCTCCCTCGCGCTCCATTCCCTCCCGCTCCACTCCCTCCCGCTCCACTCACCACCCTCCCGCTCCATTCCCTCGCGCTCCACTCACCACTCCCTCCCGCTACACACCACTCCCTCCCGCTACACACCACTCCCTCCCGCTACACACCACTCCCTCCCGCTACACTCACCTCCCTCCCCGGCGTGGGAACAGGCTGCCACGCGGCGCGTAAGATGGCGGACCCCCTTCCTCCCTCGCGGCGCCGAGTGAGAAGATGGCGGCGGCCTTAAGTACAGGTAGGTGTCGCGTGTGTGTGTGTGTGTGTGTGTGTGACACTGCCCCCCTCCTGTCCACTGCCCCCCCTCCTGTCCACTGCCCCCCCTCCTGTCCACTGCCCCCCCCTCCTGTCCACAGCCCCCCCCCTCCTGTCCACTGCCCCCCCCTCCTGTCCACTGCCCCCCCCTCTCCTGTCCACTGCCCCCCTCTCCTGTCCACATCCCCCCCCTCCTGTCCACTGCCCCCCCTCTCCTGTCCACTGCCCCCCCTCTCCTGTCCACTGCCCCCCCTCTCCTGTCCACTGCCCCCCCTCCCCTGTACACTGCCCCCCTCTCCTGTCCACTGCCCCCCTCTCCTGTCCACTGCCCCCCCCCCCTCCTGTCCACTGCCCCCCCCTCCTGTCCACTGCCCCCCCCCTCCTGTCCACTGTCCACCCCCTCCTGTCCACTGTCCACTGCCCCTCCCTCCTGTCCACTGTCCACCCCCTCCTGTCCACTGTCCACTGCCCCCCCCTCCTGTCCACTGCCCCCCCTCCTGTCCACTGCCCCCCCTACTGTCCACTGCCCCCCCCTCCTGTCCACTGCCCCCCCCCTCCTGTCCACTGCTCCCCCCCTCCTGTCCACTGCCCCCCCCCTCCTGTCCACTGCCCCCCCCCCTCCTGTCCACTGCCCCCCCCCTCCTGTCCACTGCCCCCCCCCTCCTGTCCACTGCCCCCCCTCCTGTCCACTGCCCCCCCTCCTGTCCACTGCATCCCCCTCCTGTCCACTGCCCCCCCCCTCCTGTCCACTGCCCCCCCTCCTGTCCACTGCCCCCCCTCCTGTCCACTGCATCCCCCTCCTGTCCACTGCCCCCCCCTCCTGTCCACTGCCCCCCCTTCCTGTCCACTGCCCCCCCTTCCTGTCCACTGCCCCCCCTCCCCCCTTCCCACCGCCTCCCCTCCTTCTTCCCACCGCCTCCCCTCCCCCTTCCCACCGCCTCCCCTCCCCCCTTCCCACCGCCTCCCCCCCCCCTTCCCACCGCCTCCCCCCCCTTCCCACCGCCTCCCCTCCCCCTTCCCACCGACCCCCCCCTTGCCACCTCCCCCCCCCCCACCGGCCCCCCCCCCTTCCCACCGCCCCCCCCCTTCCCACCGCCCCCCCCCCCTTCCCACCGCCCCCCCCCTTCCCACCGCCCCCCCCCCCTTCCCACCGCCCCCCCCTTCCCACCGCCCCTTCCCACCGCCCCCCCCCCTAAAGCACCGCCACTCACAGACAGCACTCACAACCCACGCGCCACCCGCCGCCTCACACCCTAGCAGGACCCCCACTCACAGACAGCACTCACAACCCACGCGCCACCCGCCGCCTCACACCCTAGCAGGACCCCCACTCACAGACAGCACTCACAACCCACGCACCACCCGCCGCCTCACACCCTAGCAGGACCCCCACTCGCAGACAGCACTCACAACCCACGCGCCACCCGCCGCCTCACACCCTAGCAGGACACACGCCTCACATTTTTACATCACTTATGGCACCAAAATATACATTGTACTGTGGTGTGGTTACAATAAACCATTTTTATACAACATCGTATTACATTTTCTTCCATCTTTCTTTTCAATATTATTATCCAACCTTTACAACAAACAGTCACCTATTGTTCCACGATTTATAAATAATACTACCTATTACGCATTTACATCCCGGGCAACGCCGGGTCTCTCAGCTAGTCTCTTCTAAAATATACACTTGACATGTACAAAGATACAAATATATACACCAACATACAGTACACACTCTCACATACACACTCACACATATGCACACGCCTACACACTCTCACATACACACTCGCATACACACATGCACATGCATACTTACTCTCACTTACACATGCATACTCACTCTCACTTACACATACACACTCACACACATACACACTCTCACATACACACACACACTCGCATACACATACACACACACACATGCACACACTCGTGCACACACATGCACACGCACACATTAGTAAGCACCTTCAATTCTGCAGTCGAATCTGGCAGCGCTGCCTTCTACAACTTCAATATCAAGGATGGTTCTAGTAAAATAAGGTTTCACATTGGGCTTTTCCTCGGTTACCGCATCCAGGAAGGTCTGATTAGTATCCTCTGTGAAGGGAAGAGGGGAAAGCGCTCAGCCATGTACCAACATGCCTAACATTACAAATCATGTCTTCTATCTTTTTCATAAACCTATTGCACGGTCCCCGCCTGAACGGTTGAAGGCAGGCGTGATCAATGCTAGTATTCAAGGGCCGCCAACAGGTCAGGTTTTCAGGATATGCCTGCTTCAGCACAGATGGCTCAATCAGTGGACTGAGCCACCTGTCCTGCAACAGGCATATCCTGAAAACCTGACCTGTTGGTGGCGCTTGAGGACTGGAGTTGCCCGCCCCTGGATTAAGGCACGATAAGTAACTCCGTATTTCCAGTGCGCTGATAACATACATTTTATTGCGTTTGATACTTTGACCCTTGAAGGTTCTGTCCCACGCAGCAGGTCAGAATGATCAGTGTGACCGTCTGCTTTCCAAACATGTCCTACACGTAACGGACCTCTGTATTATACATCCTGTTACAGAGAGGAGTGTGTGTCCTATTTGTGTCTGTCTGTGGGACTAGACAAAGACATCAATTCACCATTAGTGTTGGGGCCACAAGGTGTAATGTGACATGTCCAAAACCCTCAAAAGATATTAGATAAAGATGATAAAAACAAAGACTTTATTCCCTATGGAAATGCTAAAAGTTAAAATAAATATTTGAAATACACTTTTACAATGAAAAAGGAGCGTGTAACGCGGAGACGTCGCTGTCCTTATCTCGTCCTGTCCTGGGAGTTTGGGAACTGTCACCCCTTTCTCTTAAATTAGGAAGGGACAGAAAGGGTCTCATCCAAATCGTGAGGCTGCCCCCTCCCGGTATAAAGCCGAGTACAATCACGGGGGGCTGCCCCCTCCCGGTATAAAGCCGAGTACAATCACGGGGGGCTGCCCCCTCCCGGTATAAAGCCGAGTACAATCACGGGGGGCTGCCCCCTCCCGGTATACAGCCGAGTACAATCACGGGGGGCTGCCCCCTCCCGGTATAAAGCCGAGTACAATCACGGGGGGCTGCCCCCTCCCGGTATAAAGCCGAGTACAATCACGGGGGGCTGCCCCCCTCCCGGTATACAGCCGAGTACAATCACGGGGGGCTGCCCCCTCCCGGTATAAAGCCGAGTACAATCACGGGGGGCTGCCCCCTCCCGGTATAAAGCCGAGTACAATCACGGGGGGCTGCCCCCTCCCGGTATAAAGCCGAGTACAATCACGGGGGGCTGCCCCGTCCCGGTATAAAGCCGAGTACAATCACGGGGGGCTGCCCCCTCCCGGTATAAAGCCGAGTACAATCACGGGGGGCTGCCCCCTCCCGGTATAAAGCCGAGTACAATCACGGGAGGCTGCCCCCTCCCGGTATAAAGCCGAGTACAATCACGGGGGGCTGCCCCCTCCCGGTATAAAGCCGAGTACAATCACGGGGGGCTGCCCCCTCCCGGTATAAAGCCGAGTACAATCACGGGGGGCTGCCCCCTCCCAGTATAAAGCCGAGTACAATCACGGGGGGCTGCCCCCTCCCGGTATAAAGCCGAGTACAATCACGGGGGGCTGCCCCGTCCCGGTATAAAGCCGAGTACAATCACGGGGGGCTGCCCCGTCCCGGTATAAAGCCGAGTACAATCACGGGGGGCTGCCCCCTCCCGGTATAAAGCCGAGTACAATCACGGGGGGCTGCCCCGTCCCGGTATAAAGCCGAGTACAATCACGGGGGGCTGCCCCCTCCCGGTATGAAGCCGAGTACAATCACGGGGGGCTGCCCCCTCCCGGTATAAAGCCGAGTACAATCACGGGGGGCTGCCCCCTCCCGGTATAAAGCCGAGTACAATCACGGGGGGCTGCCCCCTCCCGGTATAAAGCCGAGTACAATCACGGGGGGGCTGCCCCCTCCCGGTATACAGCCGAGTACAATCACGGGGGGCTGCCCCCTCCCGGTATAAAGCCGAGTACAATCACGGGGGGCTGCCCCCTCCCGGTATAAAGCCGAGTACAATCACGGGGGGCTGCCCCCTCCCGGTATAAAGCCGAGTACAATCACGGGGGGCTGCCCCCTCCCGGTATAAAGCCGATTACAATCACGGGGGGCTGCCCCCTCCCGGTATAAAGCCGATTACAATCACGGGGGGCTGCCCCCTCCCGGTATAAAGCCGAGTACAATCACGGGGGGCTGCCCCCTCCCGGTATAAAGCCGATTACAATCACGGGGGGCTGCCCCCTCCCGGTATAAAGCCGAGTACAATCACGGGGGGCTGCCCCCTCCCGGTATAAAGCCGATTACAATCACGGGGGGCTGCCCCCTCCCGGTATAAAGCCGAGTACAATCACGGGGGGCTGCCCCCTCCCGGTATAAAGCCGAGTACAATCACGGGGGGCTGCCCCCTCCCAGTATAAAGCCGAGTACAATCACGGGGGGCTGCCCCCCTCCCGGTATGAAGCCGAGTACAATCACGGGGGGCTGCCCCCTCCCGGTATAAAGCCGAGTACAATCACGGGGGGCTGCCCCCCTCCCGGTATGAAGCCGAGTACAATCACGGGGGGCTGCGTGCCTCAGTTACAATGCAGCACACATGGAACGGATCAGCATGAGAACGTCACACAGGGTCGTCCAGCTCTGAGCAGGCAGAGACAGGCCAAATGTACCATACTGTACTCCCTGCACACAGCACAGACAGCGCCCGCCACTCCCTGCACACAGAACAGACCGCGCCCGCCACTCCCTGCACATAGCACAGACAGCGTCCGCCACTCCCTGCACATAGCACAGACACCACCCCCCACTCCCTGCACACAGAACAGACACCACCCCCACTCCCTGCACACAGAACAGACCGCGCCCGCCACTCCCTGCACATAGCACAGACACCACCCCCCACTCCCTGCACACAGAACAGACAGCATCCGCCACTCCCTGCACATAGCACAGACAGCATCCGCCACTCCCTGCACATAGCACAGACACCACCCCCCACTCCCTGCACACAGAACAGACCGCGCCCGCCACTCCCTGCACATAGCACAGACACCACCCCCCACTCCCTGCACATAGCACAGACAGCATCCGCCACTCCCTGCACACAGAACAGACAGCGTCCGCCACTCCCTGCACATAGCACAGACAGCACCCGCCTCTCCCTGCACATAGCACAGACAGCATCCGCCACTCCCTGCACATAGCACAGACACCATCCCCACTCCCTGCACACAGAACAGACAGCACCCGCCTCTCCCTGCACATAGCACAGACACCACCCCCCACTCCCTGCACACAGCACAGATAGCATCCGCCACTCCCTGCACATATCACAGACACCACCCCCCACTCCCTGCACATAGCACAGATAGCATCCGCCACTCCCTGCACATAGCACAGACATCACCCCCCACACCCTACAGACAGCGTCCGCCACTCCCTGCACATAGCAGACACCACCCCCCACTCCCTGCACATAGCACAGATAGCATCCGCCACTCCCTGCACATAGCACAGACACCACCCCCCACTTCCTGCACACAGAACAGATAGCATCCGCCACTCCCTGCACATAGCACAGACACCACCCCCACTCCCTGCACACAGAACAGACAGCGTCCGCCACTCCCTGCACATAGCACAGGCAGCGTCTGCCACTCCCTGCACATAGCACAGACACCACCCCCCACTCCCTGCACACAGCACAGATAGCATCCGCCACTCCCTGCACATAGCACAGACACCACCCCCACTCCCTGCACACAGCACAGACAGCGTCCGCCACTCCCTGCACATAGCACTGACACCACCCCCACTCCCTGCACACAGCACAGACAGCGTCCGCCACTCCCTGCACATAGCACAGACAGCGTCCGCCACTCCCTGCACATAGCACAGACACCACCCCCCACTCCCTGCACACAGAACAGACAGCATCCGCCACTTCCTGCACATAGCACAGACACCACCCCCACTCCCTGCACACAGCACAGACAGCGTCCGCCACTCCCTGCACATAGCACAGACACCACCCCCACTCCCTGCACACAGAACAGACAGCATCCGCCACTTCCTGCACATAGCACAGACACCACCCCCCACTCCCTGCACACAGAACAGACCGCGCCCGCCACTCCCTGCACATAGCACAGACAGCGTCCGCCACTCCCTGCACATAGCACAGACACCACCCCCCACTCCCTGCACACAGAACAGACAGCATCCGCCACTTCCTGCACATAGCACAGACACCACCCCCACTCCCTGCACACAGCACAGACAGCGTCCGCCACTCCCTGCACATAGCACAGACACCACCCCCACTCCCTGCACACAGAACAGACAGCATTCGCCACTTCCTGCACATAGCACAGACAGCACCCGCCTCTCCCTGCACATAGCACAGACAGCACCCGCCTCTCCCTGCACATAGCACAGACAGCATCCGCCACTCCCTGCACACAGAACAGACAGCGTCCGCCACTCCCTGCACATAGCACAGACAGCACCCGCCTCTCCCTGCACATAGCACAGACAGCATCCGCCACTCCCTGCACATAGCACAGACACCACCCCCACTCCCTGCACACAGAACAGACAGCACCCGCCTCTCCCTGCACATAGCACAGACACCACCCCCCACTTCCTGCACACAGAACAGACAGCGTCCGCCACTCCCTGCACATAGCAGACACCACCCCCCACTCCCTGCACATAGCACAGATAGCATCCGCCACTCCCTGCACATAGCACAGACACCACCCCCCACTTCCTGCACACAGAACAGATAGCATCCGCCACTCCCTGCACATAGCACAGACACCACCCCCACTCCCTGCACACAGAACAGACAGCGTCCGCCACTCCCTGCACATAGCACAGGCAGCGTCTGCCACTCCCTGCACATAGCACAGACAACACCCCCCACTCCCTGCACACAGCACAGATAGCATCCGCCACTCCCTGCACATAGCACAGACACCACCCCCACTCCCTGCACACAGCACAGACAGCGTCCGCCACTCCCTGCACATAGCACTGACACCACCCCCACTCCCTGCACACAGCACAGACAGCGTCCGCCACTCCCTGCACATAGCACAGACACCACCCCCAATCCCTGCACACAGCACAGACAGCGTCCGCCACTCCCTGCTCATAGCACAGACATCACCCCCACACCCTGCACACAGCACAGACAGCGTCTGCCACTCCCTGCACATAGCACAGACATCACCCCCCACACCCTGCACACAGCACAGACAGCGTCCGCCACTCCCTGCACATAGCACAGACACCACCCCCACTCCCTGCACACAGCACAGACAGCGTCCGCCACTCCCTGCACATAGCACAGACACCACCCCCACTCCCTGCACACAGCAGACAGCGTCCGCCACTCCCTGCACATAGCACAGACATCACCCCCCACACCCTGCACACAGCACAGACAGCGTCCGCCACTCCCTGCACATAGCACAGACAGCGTCCGCCACTCCCTGCACATAGCACAGACACCACCCCCCACTCCCTGCACACAGAACAGACAGCATCCGCCACTTCCTGCACATAGCACAGACACCACCCCCACTCCCTGCACACAGCACAGACAGCGTCCGCCACTCCCTGCACATAGCACAGACACCACCCCCACTCCCTGCACACAGAACAGACAGCATTCGCCACTTCCTGCACATAGCACAGACAGCACCCGCCTCTCCCTGCACATAGCACAGACAGCACCCGCCTCTCCCTGCACATAGCACAGACAGCATCCGCCACTCCCTGCACACAGAACAGACAGCGTCCGCCACTCCCTGCACATAGCACAGACAGCACCCGCCTCTCCCTGCACATAGCACAGACAGCATCCGCCACTCCCTGCACATAGCACAGACACCACCCCCACTCCCTGCACACAGCAGACAGCGTCCGCCACTCCCTGCACATAGCACAGACATCACCCCCCACACCCTGCACACAGCACAGACAGCGTCCGCCACTCCCTGCACATAGCACAGACAGCATCCGCCACTCCCTGAACTTATCAGACAGCATCCGCCACTCTCTGCACATATCACAGACAGCATCCGCCACTCCCTGCACATAGCACAGACAGCATCCGCCACTCCCTGCACATAGCACAGACACCACCCCCACTCCCTGCACACAGAACAGACAGCACCCGCCTCTCCCTGCACATAGCACAGACACCACCCCCCACTTCCTGCACACAGAACAGACAGCGTCCGCCACTCCCTGCACATAGCACAGACACCACACCCCACTCCCTGCACATAGCACAGATAGCATCCGCCACTCCCTGCACATAGCACAGACACCACCCCCCACTTCCTGCACACAGAACAGATAGCATCCGCCCCTCCCTGCACATAGCACAGACACCACCCCCACTCCCTGCACACAGAACAGACAGTGTCCGCCACTCCCTGCACATAGCACAGGCAGCGTCTGCCACTCCCTGCACATAGCACAGACACCACCCCCCACTCCCTGCACACAGCACAGATAGCATCCGCCACTCCCTGCACATAGCACAGACACCACCCCCACTCCCTGCACACAGCACAGACAGCGTCCGCCACTCCCTGCACATAGCACTGACACCACCCCCACTCCCTGCACACAGCACAGACAGCGTCCGCCACTCCCTGCACATAGCACTGACACCACCCCCACTCCCTGCACACAGCACAGACAGCGTCCGCCACTCCCTGCACATAGCACTGACACCACCCCCACTCCCTGCACACAGCACAGACAGCGTCCGCCACTCCCTGCACATAGCACAGACACCACCCCCACTCCCTGCACACAGCACAGACAGCGTCCGCCACTCCCTGCACATAGCACAGACATCACCCCCACACCCTGCACACAGCACAGACAGCGTCCGCCACTCCCTGCACATAGCACAGACATCACCCCCCACACCCTGCACATAGCACAGACAGCGTCCGCCACTCCCTGCACATAGCACAGACACCACCCCCACTCCCTGCACACAGCACAGACAGCGTCCGCCACTCCCTGCACATAGCACAGACAACACCCCCCACTCCCTGCACACAGCACAGATAGCATCCGCCACTCCCTGCACATAGCACTGACACCACCCCCACTCCCTGCACACAGCACAGACAGCGTCCGCCACTCCCTGCACATAGCACAGACACCACCCCCAATCCCTGCACACAGCACAGACAGCGTCCGCCACTCCCTGCTCATAGCACAGACATCACCCCCACACCCTGCACACAGCACAGACAGCGTCTGCCACTCCCTGCACATAGCACAGACATCACCCCCCACACCCTGCACACAGCACAGACAGCGTCCGCCACTCCCTGCACATAGCACAGACACCACCCCCACTCCCTGCACACAGCACAGACAGCGTCCGCCACTCCCTGCACATAGCACAGACACCACCCCCACTCCCTGCACACAGCAGACAGCGTCCGCCACTCCCTGCACATAGCACAGACATCACCCCCCACACCCTGCACACAGCACAGACAGCGTCCGCCACTCCCTGCACATAGCACAGACAGCGTCCGCCACTCCCTGCACATAGCACAGACACCACCCCCCACTCCCTGCACACAGAACAGACAGCATCCGCCACTTCCTGCACATAGCACAGACACCACCCCCACTCCCTGCACACAGCACAGACAGCGTCCGCCACTCCCTGCACATAGCACAGACACCACCCCCACTCCCTGCACACAGAACAGACAGCATTCGCCACTTCCTGCACATAGCACAGACAGCACCCGCCTCTCCCTGCACATAGCACAGACAGCACCCGCCTCTCCCTGCACATAGCACAGACAGCATCCGCCACTCCCTGCACACAGAACAGACAGCGTCCGCCACTCCCTGCACATAGCACAGACAGCACCCGCCTCTCCCTGCACATAGCACAGACAGCATCCGCCACTCCCTGCACATAGCACAGACACCACCCCCACTCCCTGCACACAGCAGACAGCGTCCGCCACTCCCTGCACATAGCACAGACATCACCCCCCACACCCTGCACACAGCACAGACAGCGTCCGCCACTCCCTGCACATAGCACAGACAGCATCCGCCACTCCCTGAACTTATCAGACAGCATCCGCCACTCTCTGCACATATCACAGACAGCATCCGCCACTCCCTGCACATAGCACAGACAGCATCCGCCACTCCCTGCACATAGCACAGACACCACCCCCACTCCCTGCACACAGAACAGACAGCACCCGCCTCTCCCTGCACATAGCACAGACACCACCCCCCACTTCCTGCACACAGAACAGACAGCGTCCGCCACTCCCTGCACATAGCACAGACACCACACCCCACTCCCTGCACATAGCACAGATAGCATCCGCCACTCCCTGCACATAGCACAGACACCACCCCCCACTTCCTGCACACAGAACAGATAGCATCCGCCCCTCCCTGCACATAGCACAGACACCACCCCCACTCCCTGCACACAGAACAGACAGTGTCCGCCACTCCCTGCACATAGCACAGGCAGCGTCTGCCACTCCCTGCACATAGCACAGACACCACCCCCCACTCCCTGCACACAGCACAGATAGCATCCGCCACTCCCTGCACATAGCACAGACACCACCCCCACTCCCTGCACACAGCACAGACAGCGTCCGCCACTCCCTGCACATAGCACTGACACCACCCCCACTCCCTGCACACAGCACAGACAGCGTCCGCCACTCCCTGCACATAGCACTGACACCACCCCCACTCCCTGCACACAGCACAGACAGCGTCCGCCACTCCCTGCACATAGCACTGACACCACCCCCACTCCCTGCACACAGCACAGACAGCGTCCGCCACTCCCTGCACATAGCACAGACACCACCCCCACTCCCTGCACACAGCACAGACAGCGTCCGCCACTCCCTGCACATAGCACAGACATCACCCCCACACCCTGCACACAGCACAGACAGCGTCCGCCACTCCCTGCACATAGCACAGACATCACCCCCCACACCCTGCACACAGCACAGACAGCGTCCGCCACTCCCTGCACATAGCACAGACACCACCCCCACTCCCTGCACACAGCACAGACAGCGTCCGCCACTCCCTGCACATAGCACAGACACCACCCCCACTCCCTGCACACAGCACAGACAGCGTCCGCCACTCCCTGCACATAGCACAGACACCACCCCCACTCCCTGCACACAGCACAGACAGCGTCCGCCACTCCCTGCACATAGCACAGACAGAATCCGCCACTCTCTGCACATAGCACAGACACCACCCCCCACTCCCTGCACACAGCACAGACAGCATCCGCCACTCTCTGCACATAGCACAGACACCACCCCCCACTCCCTGCACATAGCACAGACAGCATCCGCCACTTCCTGCACATAGCACAGACACCACCCCCACTCCCTGCACACAGCACAGACACCACCCCCCACTCCCTGCACACAGCACAGACAGCATCCGCCACTCTCTGCACATAGCACAGACACCACTCCCCACTCCCTGCACATAGCACAGACACCACCCCCACACCCTGCACACAGCACAGACAGCGTCCGCCACTCCCTGCACATAGCACAGACAGAATCCGCCACTCTCTGCACATAGCACAGACACCACCCCCCACTCCCTGCACACAGCACAGACAGCATCCGCCACTCTCTGCACATAGCACAGACACCACCCCCCACTCCCTGCACATAGCACAGACAGCATCCGCCACTTCCTGCACATAGCACAGACACCACCCCCACTCCCTGCACACAGCACAGACACCACCCCCCACTCCCTGCACACAGCACAGACAGCATCCGCCACTCTCTGCACATAGCACAGACACCACCCCCCACTCCCTGCACATAGCACAGACAGCATCCGCCACTCCAAGTTCTTAAACTAGAGCCCCAGCCACGGAAAGGTGTTGACATTCCCTGTCGCCAAAAGGTCCCTCTGGTAACAAAGGAATTAACTCGGTGTTAATGCCCCATGCCCGGTCTTGCCCTTCCATACACTGTGTGTAATAGCACAACCTGTCCTCACCTTCATTAGCCTCGGGCTCCGTAGCTAGAGGGCTGGTCGGAGAGCTGGTGGAAGACTTTCTGGCGCTCAGCCCTGAAATCATCGCCATGGAAGAAAGTCGCCCTATAGCGCGCACCGCATGTCCAGTTTTCTGAAACACGAAAAGAAGCGGGTGCTGCTGAGTGTGCCAGCCTAGTGCGTTCTCATTAAGCAGACAGAAAGGCATTCGTTAGGTATAATTTATATATATTTATACACATTTTAAGTTATGGTGGGTGAAAAAGGCGACAAAAAACCTCCACCGTTAGCGTATAGCCAATAAAGAATATCACTTGTGAGCACATTCACATGTCTTAGACAGGTCTGCAACCTGCCTTTAACCATTATCACCTAGCATACTGTGCTTCCACTGCAGCAAAGGATTCTGGGAACTGGCATTGTGTGCTCATTTGCATATCATTTTCCAGAATCCCTTGCTGCAGTGGAAGCACTGTATGCTGGGTGATAATGGTGAAAGGCGGGGTTGTATACCTGTCTAAGACATGTGAATGTGCTCACAGGTGATATTCTTTATTGGCTATATATACATACATGTATATACATATACACATAAACACACACACACACACACATAATACACACACACACACACACACACACACACAATGTGTGTATATATATATATATATATATATATATATATATATATATATATATATATATATATATATATATATGTGTGTGTGTGGTGTCTCTCTCTCTCTATGTATGTATGTGCGTGGTGAATGTGTGAATGTGTGAATGTGTGAGTGTGTGAATGTGTGAATGTGTGTATATGTGTGTGTCATGGCTACATATGCCCACAGTCCTGCTGTCTCCTTATGTTTGCCATCACACCACTTCGATAAATAAAGATAGACATAGTAGCGAATTAAAACAAAATGGCGCCCTTACGCACTTACCTGATACCGTCCTCCTGTTCCCATGGCAACACAACATCACGCGCTTGTCAATCGCGCATGCGCAGAAGTGGCCAGCGCCGCTCGCGCATGCACACAAGCGGCAGACGCAGATCGCACATGTGCGGGGTAGCAAGCCAGCATGCCGCCTCCAAATTCTGCCGCCCCCCAAATTCTGCCGCCCCAGGCCCGGGTTTATCGGGCCTAATGGGAGAGCTGCCACTGGATGGACACACGTGTGTAGGGGTACAGTGTGTTGAGATGAACGTTGCTTGTGAGCCTGGGTGAATGTGCAGCCCCAGCACGTCTCCGCTTACAATGAGTTACCTGCCACTTTCTCCGCGCCATGTATTTCTTCATCCGATCCTTAGACAGCTTCTTTGCTTCCATGGTCTTGGTGTCTTTTTGCAGCCAGGAATGCTGCAGGCACTGGGGACAGTTCAGCCGGCTCCTGTCCGGAAAGATACAGGACGGAGTTCAGAACCCAAACTATACGAAAACAACCCCCTAAAAAACAGTCTGTGTTACTATGTAACACCCCTCACAGCCTGTTAAAGGAGTGAATATTGGTCATTATATCGGGTGGCCCAAGAATGTTAATCAATACAACGAGATCTAGTAATCAATATCATGGGATTCTGAAATCAATACAATAAATATCATGTATTCTATAAGCAGATCTATATATGAAAATACACTACTTTGCTGAAGCAGAAACTCCTCAGTAACCAGAAGCTTTACACCAGCGGTGACCAACTCCAGTCCCCAAGGGCCACCAACAGGTTGGGTCGTTGACTGAGCCACTGATTGAGCCACCTGTGCTGAAGCAGGGATATCCTTAAACCCTGACCTGTTGGTGATCCTTGAAGATCGGAATTGGCCTCTCCTGCTTTGGACAATTCCCAGAAAGTAAAACATTTTTTACATTAATTGCACTGAAAGTTAAAGCCGCAATCTCGGTTAATTGTTTACATTAAAAAAAATTTTTAAAAATCAGTGTCCGCGGAACGCCGTTTCTGGCACAATTCAAATAAAAAACGATTAGAACCGGGATTGGTGCTTTAACATGTCATCGACAGAAGCGGGAATGGAAATGTCGCAGGCAGCGCGGGGTTACTTCATGTCTTTCTTTAGCAGGCTGCTGATAAAGTTCTTTGCGTCATCAGATATCTCATCGAAGGCTTCGTCATCAAAGTCCCACGTCGCCGAGGTCACGTTGGCCAAGGTTTCATTGTCGTTATCGCCCATGAAGGGGGACAGTCCGCTGACCCTGGAGGGAAGACAGAACGGGACGTTCGTGACGACTCATACAACCTCCTGTGTACACGAACGCGCGAGCAATGTCCAGCGTTCCAGCGGAATATATTCCGCCCGCCTGCTACATTCAGAGACAATGGGGGTTATTCATTACACGGACGTCAAAGGCAGTTTCCGTGCAGTAGTGTGGCAGGTCGTGCCGCCACCGTTTAATAAATAACCCCCAATGCCTGCTGATGAAATACACTGCATTCCTGTCCCTTTGTGCTCTGCTAACAGAGAAAGGGACAGGTCGGTGCTGTTCCCAAATAATTAAAACCCAGGGGAATCAGAACCTGTGCGAAATGTAACCAGTCAGAGGATACAAGTTACTTCAAACATGTTATTTGGTATTACATATAGAAGGCCCCTGAGCCCCGGCGAGAAATCAGCACCTCCCTGCGGGTTATTAGAGAGACTGGGTTAGGGACCAGTGCTTGATGTGTGATGGTACCAGCTTCTGGGGGTCCGGAGTACCATAGTCGTAGAGAGGAGTACCATAGTCGTAGAGAGGAGTACCATAGTCGTAGAGAGGAGTACCATAACCATTTTATTTACACAGTTACAGTAACACTAAAATAATTCTCTTGTTCTTTAAAACAAAATACTTTTCCTGTTTCTGTCGCATAAATGATATTAGTTTTAAATATTATAATAAGGAACAAGACCTTTGCTGCCATGTTTAATACATTTTAAATCGTGCACAGCACCACTATTTTTTAGAAGTCACCTTGACCTCTAGGTAGGTGGTCACTGGTTCTAGATCACTGATCTAGAGTTAGTACCAGTGGGGTGAAATGCCGCATTAACGTCTCCACTTGCACTGCCAGCAGCCTGTCCCGTCCCAATTAGTTGGTACTGTAAGTGTCGGCTCATTCTCCGCACAGCGAGCGTGTTATGTGCTTGGTAAGGTTTGCCGATCTTTGCCGAGTTTTCCCATTGGGTCTCCTGGTCTCCCCCATATAATCTCATTAGCACATAAGGGGAAATCAGCAGCTAGGCCCCTTTACAGACTCCGACTGCTATGCATGTAATGAAGATATACATACATGTGAGTGAGCGTCGGGGGCCTCTGGTCTTTAAATAATATTAATACACTGACATACTGTTTTTATGCTCTCAGAAGGTGTATGAAGAATGGAACCCCCCATATTTTGTACTCAGCAGCTACTGAAATGTGGACGTTTAATGTGTTTTAAATGTATCTCATTGTATCTCATTAATTAGTTTATTACCTTTGGATTAGCACAGTATATATCGCCTAATACAAGGGTTTCTCAACTCCAGTCCTCAAGATCCCCCAACAGGTCAGGTTTTCAGGATATCCTTGCTTCTGCACAAATGTCTCAATCAGTGGTTCATTCTTCGACTGAGCCACTGATTGAGCCACTTGTGCTGAAGCAGGGATATTCTTAAAACCTGACCGGTTGGGGGATCTTGGGGACTGGAGTTGAGAACCTCTGGCCTAATAGATGAACCTGCGCTTCCCGTGGTCAGATATCTTTGAACACAACTGGGAAACTGGGAAACTGGGAAAAATGCTAATTTCAATCATTTGAATGTCATATAGTTAAATGAACATATCTCCTCATCTCTCTCACCTAGGCCCTCCTCCCCCTCTCACTTCTCCTTCCCCCTCCATCCACCACCCCTACCCACTCCTTCTGCCCATGATCTCCTCCCAATCATCAAACACTCTCCCCCCTACATCACCTTCTAAGCCCATTCAACACTCCCTCCTCTCCTCCCACTCCTCCCATCTTCCTATCCAGAGGACAATACCCAGACTCCTTCAAAATTGTTATGCTCACCCCTCTCCTTAAAAAAACCTTCTCTCGATCCTGCCCTCCCCTCCAACTTTCTCCCTATCTCACTCCTTCCATACTTCTCCAAACTCCTCGAACGCATCGCTCATAACCATCTCTCTCCCAAGCTCGCCACTCCAAACAATGCTCCATCCTCATCCTCCTCGACCTCTCTTCAGCCTCTGACATTACCCTCACCAACCTCTCATGGCTCTCATCCTACCTCTCCCCCCACTTCTACTCTGTCAACAATTCATCCTCTCTGCCCACCAGCCTCCAAGTGGACATGTCCTAAGGCTCTGTCCTTGATCCTCCCCTCTTTTCCCTCTACACTGCCCCCTCTCTGACTTAATCTCTTCCCATAGATTCAACTTTCCTTTTTTTGCAGACAACATACACATTTCTTTCTCCTTCCCACAATTCTCACCCAAACTTTCCACCCATATCTCTGCCTGCCTTTCTGCCATTTCCACCTAGATCTCCCACTTCCTACAAATGAACCCAGCTAAGACTGGAGGACTTCAGTCTTTCCTACTTCCTCCTCCCTCTCATCCAATCCCCAACATGTCCCCCCCCCCCCTGTTCTGCTCACAACCTTAGAGTCACCTTTGACCCTTCCCCCCTCTGCACCTAACACATCACCTCAATCCACCTGTCGTACCACCTATACATAAGAAAAATGTGTCCACTCATTTCTCTCTCCTCGACCGAATTTCTCATCAACAACCTCATCTTCACCCATCTCGACTACTGCAACTCCCTTCTCCTCGGTCTCCTCCTCTACTCCTCCATACCCCTCCAACAAATCCAAAACGCTGCAGCCCATACACTTCGCAATCTCCCCTGCTGTGCCCACGCCACCCATCTCCTCTCCCAGCTCCACTGGCTACACATCTAACAGCGTTCCCCCTTCAAATTCCTCACCCTGTTCTACAAATCTCTCTATGTCTTGCCCCCCTCTTACCTTTCAGCACTCATCTCTCACTACACCCCTTCCCGTCCTCTTCGTTCCTTGACTGCTACGACCCTCACTGCACCCCCTCAGCCCTCTGTGCCTCCCCTTGATTCTGATCATTTGCCTTACTCTCCCCCTCCACTGGAACAAGCTCCATCACCATATCCAATCTCCCTATCTTCAGAAGCCAACTCAAAACTCATCTCTTCTCCATCACATTCCATGATCTCCCATTAACCTCCCCTCCCACGCCAACTCCCATAATCTCCCCTACCCTCACCCATTTCTAAAGTCTCTCCGAAACCCTCCAAAGTCACCCACCTCGACGATCCAATCACCTCCACTGTCCCAGATGTCAGACCCATCACCATGCTACTGACAAGACTAAATCCAGAGACCTTACTCCAAACCCTGCCCACCAACCAAGCAAGCTCTCCATGCATCTAACCCATAACCCGACTATAATGTTCCCACCCCCGCCCACCAATCAAGCAAGCTCTCAATGCACCGACCCTATAACCTTACTATAATGCTCCCACCCCCGCCCACCAACCAAGCAAGCTCTCAATGCACCTAACCCATAACCCGGCCATAATGTCCCCACCCCCGCCCACCAATCAAGCAAGCTCTCAATGCACCTACCCTATAACCTTACTATAATGCTCCCACCCCCGCCGACCAACCAAGCAAGCTCTCAATGCATCTAACCAATAACCCGGCCATAATGTCCCCACCCCTGCCCACCAACCAAGCAAGCTCTCAATGCACCTAACCCATAAACCAACAATAATGTTCCCACCCCCGCCCACCAACCAAGCAAGCTCTCCATGCACCTAACCCATACCCTGACCATAAAGTTCCCCCCCTACACCCCAACCAACCAAGCTCTCAATGCACCTAGCCCATAACCCGACCACAATGTCCCACCCCCACCCACCAACCAAGCAAGCTCTCAATGCACCTAACCCATACCCTGACCATAATGTTCCCCCCTTACACCCCAACCAAGCAAGCTCTCAATGCACCTAGCCCATAACACGACCATAATGTCCCACCCCCACCCGCCAACCAAGCAAGCTCTCAATGCATCTAACCCATAAACCTGACCATAATGCTCCCACACATGCCCACCACAAAGACATCTTATTAATGACTCTCTGCCCATCACATGAAATGTCCCATATGTAACCCCACTATTGTTTTACTAACTAATGTCCAGCGCCCTGAATAAGGGCGCCATATAAACATTGTTATAAATAAATATCTCCCAGGCACCCGAGGGAGGTGGGATTTGCAAACTCGCAGTTTAATAATTAGCCCATGAATATGTTGTTTTGCAAATTTGCTTTAATTGCCTAGCTGGACCCAAATCACAATAAAAACATCAATTTTGCAAAGTTTGGCCAGACAATAAGGGCTTGAATATGGCGAGATGCAAATCCACCGGAAAATGTCACTTTTCCCTCGGAAATGCACCTCTCTGAGGTAAATGCAAAAGCCCGACAGGGAGATGGAGGCGGGTTTCTCTGAGACAGAAAACTGCGGAAGGATTTCACAATGAAATAAATCCTAATTAAAATGAATAAATAAAATAATGATACGGTGGAATTAATCTGAAAAGCAGCACTGAGGAGCCAGGAGGTGGCAGCGGTTCCGGACACGGACGTGTGGATCCGTTACAGGTTTGGATCATTTTTAAAGGTGCCTAAAAAAAAGTCCATCTAATTCATTCTTGTCCTGTCCCAGAGACTTTGAGGGAAGTGCATTAACTTAAAAAGGCTCAGAGAAGGATTCTCTTTCAAAGCTATTTCAAGATATAACCACACATTGGGCAGTATGTCCCGATGCTTCTGTTCCTCTGGATCCAGTGGGGCAGTATGTCCCGATGCTTCTGTTCCTCTGGATCCAGTGGGGCAGTATGTCCCGATGCTTCTGTTCCTCTGGATCCAGTGGGGCAGTATGTCCCGATGCTTCTGTTCCTCTGGATCCAGTGGGGCAGTATGTCCCGATGCTTCTGTTCCTCTGGATCCAGTGGGGCAGTATGTCCCGATGCTTCTGTTCCTCTGGATCCAGTGGGGCAGTATGTCCCGATGCTTCTGTTCCTCTGGATCCAGTGGGGCAGTATGTCCCGATGCTTCTGTTTCTCTGGATCCAGTGGGGCAGTATGTCCCGATGCTTCTGTTTCTCTGGATCCAGTGGGGCAGTATGTCCCGATGCTTCTGCTCCTCTGGATCCCGTGGGGCAGTATGTCCAGATGCTTCTGTTCCTCTGGATCCAGTGGGGCAGTATGTCCCGATGCTTCTGTTTCTCTGGATCCAGTGGGGCAGTATGTCCCGATGCTTCTGTTCCTCTGGATCCAGTGGGGCAGTATGTCCCGATGCTTCTGTTCCTCTGGATCCAGTGGGGCAGTATGTCCCGATGCTTCTGTTCCTCTGGATCCAGTGGGGCAGTATGTCCCGATGCTTCTGTTCCTCTGGATCCAGTGGGGCAGTATGTCCCGATGCTTCTGTTCCTCTGGATCCAGTGGGGCAGTATGTCCCGATGCTTCTGCTTCTTGTCTCTGTGGCCTGAGGTTTATGTACCGAGATCTCCAAGAAAATATTCCAGAATAGCTTTGGTTGGCTATAAAACAGATGCAGGAAACCTCTTCCTAATTATGGGCTAGGAACAAAATAAATCAATGTTAAACACTGGCTTTTACCAGAACACTGACCAGGCCTTTCATCCTTTGTTTCACACACATTATTGTCTGCACCAGGAGCCTGAACGCCAACAGGTGTGAGTTTAATATCCAGGACTTCCCCCAACTGTCCCGAGTTAGCAAACAAGTGTATGAATCCACTGGTGTTTGTGGGGTGGATCCGTGGAGGAGATGCTTGTTTAGATTTGCCTTTTTTAATAATAAGGTTCCTAGTTTCACCTCTCTACGTTTGAAGTGGGACTTCTTTGCTGGCGCCTGCAGGGTTTTCATGGGAAAAAATCCTTGCGTTGTAACGAAAAACCGTAACGCGCGTTAAGTCACGGTAGTAATAGGTGCGCACCGTTGCGCGTGGCCGTCGCGCTCGCGTATGCGCACAAAAACACTATGTCTGGTCTCAGCCGTCGGCGCGCACACGCAGAGGTCTCCTGGGCTCGGGCACGGCGCACGAGCAGCAGGACACGGAGATCACCCACCCACACAGAGACACACACACACACAGACACACACACAGACACACTCTGACTGGCACACTGACTGGCACACTGACTGGCACACTCTGACTGGCACACTCTGACTGGCACACTCTGACTGGCACACTCTGACTGACACACTCTGACTGGCACACTCTGACTGGCACACTCTGACTGGCACACTCTGACTGGCACACTCTGACTGACACACAAACAAGGAATTCACAGTTATTATAAACTAGCTGATATACCCGGGATGTAATTTTGGGGGGGCGGGCGACTTTGGGTCGGGGGGTGGGTGGATGGGTGACTTTGGGTCGGGGGTGGGTGGGTGACTTTGGGTCGGGGGGTGGGTGGGTGACTTTGGGTCAGGGGGTGGGTGACTTTGGGTCGGTGGGTGGGTGACTTTGGGTCGGTGGGTGGGTAACTTTGGGTCGGTGGGTGGGTGACTTTGGGTCGGTGACTGGGTGACTTTTTTGGGATCGGTGACTGGGTGACTTTTTCTGGGTCAGTGACTGGGTGACTTTTTCTGGGTCGGTGACTGGGTGGGTCAGTGACTGGTTTCGGTGAGTGGGTGGGTCAGTGACTGGGTTGGGTGGGTGAGTGAGTGGGTTTTGGTCGGTCGGTGAGTGGGTGGGGTCGGTGAGTGGGTGGGGTCGGTGACTGACTGAATGGGTGGGTGAGTGGGTGACTGAATGGGTGGGGGAGTGGGTGACTGAATGGGTGGGTGAGTGGGTGACTGAATAGGTGGGTGAGTGGGTGACTGAGTGGGTGACTGACTGGGTGGGTGACTGTGGGTGAGTAGGTTGACTGAGTGAGTGGGTGACTGAGTGGGTGGGTGACTGAGTGAGTGACTGAGTGGGTGACTGAGTGAGTGGGTGACTGAGTGAGTGGGTGACTGAGTGGGTGACTGAGTGAGTGAGTGGGTGACTGAGTGAGTGGGTGACTGAGTGAGTGGGTGACTGAGTGAGTGAGTGGGTGACTGAGTGAGTGAGTGGGTGACTGAGTGGGTGGGTGACTGAGTGGGTGGGTGACTGAGTGAGTGGGTGGGTGACTGAGTGGGTGACTGAGTGAGTGGGTGGGTGACTGAGTGAGTGGGTGGGTGACTGAGTGGGTGGGTGGGTGACTGAGTGGGTGGGTGACTGAGTGAGTGGGTGACTGAGTGATTGGGTGGGTGACTGAGTGGGTGGGTGACTGAGTGAGTGGGTGACTGAGTGAGTGGGTGACTGGGTGAAAGTGGGTGGGTGAGTGGGTGACTGGGTGAAAGTGGGTGGGTGAGTGAGTGAGTGACTGGATGGATGTGTGGGTGACTGGGTGGGTGTGTGGGTGACTGGGTGGGTGTGTGGGTGACTGGGTGGGTGACTGGGTGGGTGTGTGGGTGACTGGGTGGGTGTGTGGGTGACTGGATGGGTGTGTGGGTGACTGGGTGGGTGTGGGTGACTGGGTGGGTGGTTGACTTTGACTGGGTGACAGTGGGTGGGTGGGAGATGGTGGGTAACTGGGTGACAGTGCGTGGGTGGGAGACGGTGGGTGACTTACCTTGACCGGGTGGTGGTTCCTGGCGGTAGACGGTTCCCCTCCTGGCACCGATATCCCCGTGGCATCTGGCTGGGGCAGGAGGTGGGTTCGGGAAGTTGGCGGGGGGGCAAGAGTGGCATGAGACCTGCGCCGCGCTTCCCCTCCGTCCGGGAGCTGGTGAGGGTGAGTGCAGGAGACCCGCGCCGAGCTTCCCCTCCGTCCGGGAGCTAGGGAGGGTGAGTGCAGGAGGCCCGCGCAGCGCCACGCTTCCCCTCCGTTCCTCGTTGGGAGCGAGGGGGAAGGAGCCTGGAGTTTGCTGCTGAGCAGGAGGGCCGCTCCGCGCTTCCCCTCCGCCCGGGAGCCTCCGTCCGGGAGCCGGTGCAGGGCGGTGCACGTGAGGGTGATGGTGCGGCTGGGGATGTTGCGGAGCGTCCGGGTTTGGGTGAGGTGGAGGGGGGAGAGAGTGAGGGGCACAGGGAGAGGGGGGGTGGAAGGTGAGCTGCGGTGCGGCTGACGTGGGAGAGTGAGGCCAAGCAAGGTCAAACCTCAACACGTGTGTGTGTGTGTGTGTGTGTGTGTGTGTGTGTGTGTGTGTGTGTCCCTGTGTGTGTGTGTGTGTGTGTGTGGTGTTGGTCAGAGGCGCACATGGTCACGGTGTGAGGAGAGTGTGCGTGTGTGTCTCTCCTCCCTGCCTGGCTCCTCCCTACCTGGCCGGCAGGCCAATGAGCTGTCCAGCAGACATACACACACAAACATTATTTGAGACATATATAGATATAGAAGTGCAAATAGCTAAAGCACGCGTTCTAAGTCAAACATCGTTGTGTTTTGGCACAGAAATTGTGTTTTGATTTTTAATTACAAATACAATTTCTGTGACAAAACAGTGACAAAAGACAAAGACGTTTCACTTAAAATGGGCGTGCTTGGCACACACACCATTTTTCACCATTTTTCACACACCTATGCTTACCGATCTTTTTTTTATCTGTGCCTTTTAGTCCTAAAAAAGGAGTCTCACACCTAATTTACCATGAATGCTAAGCCTGTGTTATTGGTCAACTTCAAAGAACTTTATCACAGAAGATTAGGATAAGAAAGCTTTTCTGACAACACCCTGTGTAGTCTGCATGTAAAACAGCTCGGTGCTGCCTAGTGGAGTGCAGTAAACCACAGGAGTTGTAATGTGAACACTTTACTGCAGGCGTTGGGCCTTCAAATAAAGAAAGAATTAGAATAAAATCCAAAACATCGAGGAAAGAAATAAGCTGGGAAACCTGTTACAAACCTGGGCTCACATCACGCTCACGTTTATCATAGGACACCATTAACTTTTACTAGGAACTTTTGGCAACGGCCTGTACATGTAGGGATGCTCGATACCATTGTACAAAGTAGCATGCTTGTTTTCATGGGAGACAATGCTATGAACAACGTTACAAATACAACAGCAGCATGGGCACCTCGGAGATACTCGGTGTAACTCTGAAATACTCGGTGTAACTCTGAGATACTCGGTGTAACTCTGAGATACTCGGTGTAACTCTGAGATACTCGGTGTAACTCTGAGATACTCGGTGTAACTCTGAGATACTCTGTGTAATTCAGAGATACTCTGAGATACTCGGTGTAACTCTGAGATACTCGGTGTAACTCTGAGATACTCTGTGTAATTCAGAGATACTCTGAGATACTCGGTGTAACTCTGAAATACTCGGTGTAACTCTGAGATACTCGGTGTAACTCTGAGATACTCGGTGTAACTCTGAGATACTCGGTGTAACTCTGAGATACTCGGTGTAACTCTGAGATACTCTGTGTAATTCAGAGATACTCTGAGATACTCGGTGTAACTCTGAGATACTCGGTGTAACTCTGAGATACTCGGTGTAACTCTGAGATACTCGGTATAACTCGGAGATACTCGGTGTAACTGAGATACTCGGTGTAACTCAGATACTCGGTGTAACTGACATACTCGGTGTAACTGAGATACTCGGTGTAACTCTGAGATACTCGGTGTAACTCTGAGATACTCGGTGTAACTCTGAGATACTCGGTGTAACTCGGAGATACTCGGTGTAACTCGGAGATACTCTGTGTAACTCGGAGATACTCTGAGATACTCGGTGTAACTCTGAGATACTCGGTGTAACTCTGAGATACTCGGTGTAACTCTGAGATACTCGGTGTAACTCTGAGATACTCGGTGTAACTCTGAGATACTCTGTGTAATTCAGAGATACTCTGAGATACTCGGTGTAACTCTGAGATACTCGGTGTAACTCTGAGATACTCGGTGTAACTCTGAGATACTCGGTATAACTCGGAGATACTCGGTGTAACTGAGATACTCGGTGTAACTCAGATACTCGGTGTAACTGACATACTCGGTGTAACTGAGATACTCGGTGTAACTCTGAGATACTCGGTGTAACTCTGAGATACTCGGTGTAACTCTGAGATACTCGGTGTAACTCGGAGATACTCGGTGTAACTCGGAGATACTCTGTGTAACTCGGAGATACTCTGAGATACTCGGTGTAACTCTGAGATACTCGGTGTAACTCTGAGATACTCGGTGTAACTCTGAGATACTCGGTGTAACTCTGAGATACTCGGTGTAACTCTGAGATACTCGGTGTAACTCTGAGATACTCTGTGTAATTCAGAGATACTCTGAGATACTCGGTGTAACTCTGAGATACTCGGTGTAACTCTGAGATACTCGGTGTAACTCTGAGATACTCGGTGTAACTCTGAGATACTCGGTGTAACTCTGAGATACTCGGTGTAACTCTGAGATACTCGGTGTAACTCTGAGATACTCGGTGTAACTCAGAGATACTCGGTGTAACTCAGAGATACTCGGTGTAACTCTGAGATACTCTGAGATACTCGGTGTAACTCGGAGATACTCGGTGTAACTCGGAGATACTCGGTGTAACTCGGAGATACTCGGTGTAACTGAGATACTCGGTGTAACTCTGAGATACTCGGTGTAACTCGGAGATACTCGGTGTAACTCGGAGATACTCGGTGTAACTGAGATACTCGGTGTAACTCTGAGATACTCGGAGATACTCGGTGTAACTGAGATACTCGGTGTAACTCTGAGATACTCGGAGATACTCGGTGTAACTCTGAGATACTCGGTGTAACTCTGAGATACTCGATGTAACTCTGAGATACTCGGTGTAACTCTGAGATACTCGGTGTAACTCTGAGATACTCTGTGTAACTCTGAGATACTCTGTGTAACTCTGAGATACTCGGAGATACTTGGTGTAACTCAGAGATACTCAGTGTAACTCTGAGATACTTGGTGTAACTGAGATACTCGGTGTAACTCTGAGATACTCGGTGTAACTCTGAGATACTCGGTGTAACTCTCATGCAGATTATCACAACCAGAGACTCTTGCGCACGACATGCACCGATCCTGATCCGGACACTCACTTTCCTTCTAATACCCATGTAAAGTAATAATGGGGCAGGAATTGTTTTGACAGGCGGTGGAAACAGTTTCCTGCTTGGAATGCAAAAGTAAACGGATCGGAGGATCATTAACCCGTGCACTGCCAGAAAGGGCTCCTCGATCATTAACCCGTGCACTGCCAGAAAGGGCTCCTCCCCACGTGCAGAGAGGGGGCTTCCCATACTCACAGAATGTAGCAGATCACCCCGATGCTCCACATGTCCGTCGCGTATCCGATGGGTTCGTAGTTGATCACCTCAGGGGCCACAAACTCGGGTGTTCCAAACAGGACTTTGAGGTTCGGAGTACTCTCTGCGACAGACGGATTGGGAGAATGAGTCGGACAGTCCTGTCTCTTTTAGTCTGGCCGTATGCATCAGGCTTTGTACAGTAGTTCTGACTTTAGTAAAAGATTATCTGCCCTCTCTTATAGAACCGATATTCAATACCCCAGAGCCTCATTATGTACAATGAGGGTATTTTTGCAAACTAAAAATTCATCGAACAGTCCTGACGCCGGGGTGGGAGATCCCATGCCCTCCCGGGGTGGGAGATCCCATGCCCTCCCGGGGTGGGGGATCCCATGTCCTCCCGGGGTGGGAGATCATATGCCCTCCCGGGGTGGGGGATCCCATGCCCTCCCAGGGTGGGGGATCCCATGCCCTCCCAGGGTGGGGGATCCCATGCCCTCCCGGGGGTTGGGGATCCCATGCCCTCCCGGGGTGGGAGATCCCATGCCCTCCCGGGGTGGGAGATCCCATGCCCTCCTGGGGTGGGGGATCCCATGTCCTCCCGGGGTGGGAGATCCCATGCCCTCCCGGGGTGAGGGATCCCATGCCCTCCCAGGGTGGGGGATCCCATGCCCTCCCAGGGTGGGGGATCCCATGCCCTCCCAGGGTTGGGGATCCCATGCCCTCCCGGGGTGGGAGATCCCATGCCCTCCCGGGGTGGGGGATCCCATGCCCTCCCGGGGTGGGAGATCCCATGCCCTCCCAGGGTGGGAGATCCCATGCCCTCCCGGGGTGGGGGATCCCATGCCCTCCCGGGGTGGGAGATCCCATGCCCTCCCAGGGTGGGAGATCCCATGCCCTCCCAGGGTGGGGGATCCCATGCCCTCCCGGGGTGGGGGATCCCATGCCCTCCCGGGGTGGGGGATCCCATGTCCTGCTTAATGTCAGCTGGATTCCCAATCACGAAACGCGTGCCACATGCACACCCCTCATCCCTGTGCGATTCTCTCATTGGGGCATCTTGTCCTTGTTTTAGTTTCTTGGTCACATATTATACTTTGTGTGACGTTGCATTCTGCGATTACATTGTATCACATTGTGTATTATACCGGTATCCATGATTATACCTCGTACATTTGCTTCCAAACGACACTGTGTATACAATGTAACACAATAGCAATTGCAGCATGATTTTGCATAATTATATGATTTTGCATAATCTACTATGCTGCTTTTAAATGACTGGGTGAATAAGTAGCACTATACGTGGCAGCACTATACGTGGCAGCACTATACGTGGTAACACATACTATGAGCTGCATTCATATGGAACTAACTGGATAGAGCTGATAACAAAAGTTCTGAAGGGGTTAAGAATAAAAAATTCATGCAGCAAGTTTATCTGAAATGAAGGTTTACACGAGCGAGCGATTAAACATACCCAAAAAGGGCAGAAATCAAATCCCATTACTGAGGGAAGAATTTCCAACATAATAACGACACTAATGAGCTTGAGAGAGAGGTCGGGAAGGGTCGGGAAGGGTCGGCAAGCGCAGAAATCCTTAAAGGAAGATGGAACCACTGATTAGGTTTCTATGTGGTGAGTGAGAGGGGTTTATGGGCACGAAATGCAGATGCACAGGGGCTGTAACTCTGCAGGGGTACGGAGAGGCCGGGAGAGTCATGGTGCAGAGGTACGGACAGGCTGGGAGAGTCACGGTGCAGAGATATGGACAGGCTGGGAGAGTCATGGTGCAGAGATACGGACAGGCTGGGAGAGTCATGGTGCAGAGGTACGGACAGGCTGGGAGAGTCATGGTGCAGAGATACGGACAGGCTGGGAGAGTCACGGTGCAGAGGTACGGACAGGCTGGGAGAGTCGTGGTGCAGAGATAAGGACAGGCTGGGAGAGTCATGGTGCAGAGATACGGACAGGCTGGGAGAGTCATGGTGCAGAGGTACGGACAGGCCGGGAGAGTCACGGTGCAGAGATACGGACAGGCTGGGAGAGTCACGGTGCAGAGATACGGACAGGCTGGGAGAGTCATGGTGCAGAGATAAGGACAGGCCGGGAGAGTCATGGTGCAGAGATAAGGACAGGCTGGGAGAGTCATGGTGCAGAGATAAGGACAGGCCGGGAGAGTCATGGTGCAGAGATAAGGACAGGCTGGGAGAGCCATGGTGCAGAGATAAGGACAGGCTGGGAGAGCCATGGTGCAGAGATAAGGACAGGCTGGGAGAGTCATGGTGCAGAGATAAGGACAGGCTGGGAGAGTCGTGGTGCAGAGATACGGACAGGCTGGGAGAGTCGTGGTGCAGAGATACGGACAGGCTGGGAGAGTCATGGTGCAGAGATAAGGACAGGCCGGGAGAGTCATGGTGCAGAGATAAGGACAGGCTGGGAGAGTCATGGTGCAGAGATAAGGACAGGCCGGGAGAGTCATGGTGCAGAGATAAGGACAGGCTGGGAGAGCCATGGTGCAGAGATAAGGACAGGCTGGGAGAGCCATGGTGCAGAGATAAGGACAGGCTGGGAGAGTCATGGTGCAGAGATAAGGACAGGCTGGGAGAGTCGTGGTGCAGAGATACGGACAGGCTGGGAGAGTCATGGTGCAGAGGTACGGACAGGCTGGGAGAGTCATGGTGCAGAGATAAGGACAGGCTGGGAGAGCCATGGTGCAGAGATAAGGACAGGCCGGGAGAGTCATGGTGCAGAGGTACGGACAGGCTGGGAGAGTCATGGTGCAGAGATACGGACAGGCTGGGAGAGTCATGGTGCAGAGATACGGACAGGCTGGGAGAGCCATGGTGCAGAGGTATGGACAGGCTGGGAGAGTCATGGTGCAGAGATACGGACAGGCTGGGAGAGCCACGGTGCAGAGATAAGGACAGGCTGGGAGAGTCACGGTGCAGAGGTACGGACAGGACGGGAGAGTCACGGTGCAGAGGTACGGACAGGCTGGGAGAGTCGTGGTGCAGAGGTACGGACAGGCTGGGAGAGTCACGGTACAGAGATAAGGACAGGCTGGGAGAGTCACGGTGCAGAGATAAGGACAGGCTGGGACAGTCATGGTGCAGAGGTACGGACAGGCTGGGAGAGTCATGGTGCAGAGATACGGACAGGCTGGGAGAGTCATGGTGCAGAGATACGGACAGGCTGGGAGAGCCATGGTGCAGAGGTACGGACAGGCTGGGAGAGTCATGGTGCAGAGGTACGGACAGGCTGGGAGAGTCATGGTGCAGAGATAAGGACAGGCTGGGAGAGTCGTGGTGCAGAGGTACGGACATGCTGGGAGAGTCATGGTGCAGAGGTACGGACAGGCTGGGAGAGTCACGGTGCAGAGGTAGGGACAGGCTGGGAGAGTCATGGTGCAGAGGTACGGACAGGCTGGGACAGTCATGGTGCAGAGATAAGGACAGGCTGGGAGAGTCACGGTGCAGAGGTAAGGACAGGCTGGGAGAGTCACGGTGCAGAGATAAGGACAGGCTGGGAGAGTCACGGTGCAGAGATAAGGACAGGCTGGGAGAGTCACGGTGCAGAGATAAGGACAGGCTGGGAGAGTCATGGTGCAGAGGTACGGACAGGCTGGGAGAGTCGTGGTGCAGAGATACGGACAGGCTGGGAGAGTCATGGTGCAGAGGTACGGACAGGCTGGGAGAGTCATGGTGCAGAGATAAGGACAGGCTGGGAGAGCCATGGTGCAGAGATAAGGACAGGCTGGGAGAGCCATGGTGCAGAGATAAGGACAGGCCGGGAGAGTCATGGTGCAGAGGTACGGAAAGGCTGGGAGAGTCATGGTGCAGAGATACGGACAGGCTGGGAGAGTCATGGTGCAGAGATACGGACAGGCTGGGAGAGCCATGGTGCAGAGGTACGGACAGGCTGGGAGAGTCATGGTGCAGAGGTACGGACAGGCCGGGAGAGTCACGGTGCAGAGGTACGGACAGGCTGGGAGAGTCATGGTGCAGAGATAAGGACAGGCTGGGAGAGTCGTGGTGCAGAGGTACGGACATGCTGGGAGAGTCATGGTGCAGAGGTACGGACAGGCTGGGAGAGTCACGGTGCAGAGGTAGGGACAGGCTGGGAGAGTCATGGTGCAGAGATACGGACAGGCTGGGAGAGTCATGGTGCAGAGATACGGACAGGACGAGAGAGTCGTGGTGCAGAGGTACGGACAGGCTGGGACAGTCATGGTGCAGAGATAAGGACAGGCTGGGAGAGTCACGGTGCAGAGATAAGGACAGGCTGGGAGAGTCATGGTGCAGAGGTAAGGACAGGCTGGGAGAGTCATGGTGCAGAGATACGGACAGGCTGGGAGAGTCACGGTGCAGAGGTACGGACAGGCTGGGAGAGTCACGGTGCAGAGGTACGGACAGGCTGGGAGAGTCATGGTGCAGAGGTACGGACAGGCTGGGAGAGTCATGGTGCAGAGATACGGACAGGCTGGGAGAGTCACGGTGCAGAGATAAGGACAGGCTGGGAGAGTCATGGTGCAGAGGTAAGGACAGGCTGGGAGACTCATGGTGCAGAGATACGGACAGGCTGGGAGAGTCACGGTGCAGAGGTACGGACAGGCCGGGAGAGTCATGGTGCAGAGGTACGGACAGGCCGGGAGAGTCATGGTGCAGAGGTACGGACAGGCTGGGAGAGTCGTGGTGCAGAGATAAGGACAGGACGGGAGAGTCATGGTGCAGAGGTAAGGACTGGACGGGAGAGTCATGGTGCAGAGATACGGACAGGCTGGGAGAGTCATGGTGCAGAGATACGGACAGGCTGGGAGAGTCATGGTGCAGAGATACGGACAGGACGAGAGAGTCGTGGTGCAGAGGTACGGACAGGCTGGGACAGTCACGGTGCAGAGATAAGGACAGGCTGGGAGAGTCATGGTGCAGAGGTAAGGACAGGCTGGGAGAGTCATGGTGCAGAGATAAGGACAGGCTGGGAGAGTCATGGTGCAGAGATAAGGACAGGCTGGGAGAGTCATGGTGCAGAGGTACGGACAGGCTGGGAGAGTCATGGTGCAGAGGTACGGACAGGCTGGGAGAGTCATGGTGCAGAGGTACGGACAGGCTGGGAGAGTCATGGTGCAGAGGTACGGACAGGCTGGGAGAGTCATGGTGCAGAGATACAGACAGGCTGGGAGAGTCATGGTGCAGAGGTACGGACAGGCTGGGAGAGTCATGGTGCAGAGGTACGGACAGGCTGGGAGAGTCATGGTGCAGAGGTACGGACAGGACGAGAGAGTCTTGGTGCAGAGATAAGGACAGGCTTGGAGAGTCATGGTGCAGAGGTACGGACAGGCTGGGAGAGTCATGGTGCAGAGATAAGGACAGGCCGGGAGAGTCATGGTGCAGAGATAAGGACAGGCCGGGAGAGTCGTGGTGCAGAGGTACGGACAGGCTGGGAGAGTCACGGTGCAGAGGTAGGGACAGGCTGGGAGAGTCATGGTGCAGAGATAAGGACAGGCTGGGAGAGTCACGGTGCAGAGATAAGGACAGGCTGGGAGAGTCATGGTGCAGAGGTACGGACAGGCTGGGAGAGTCATGGTGCAGAGATACGGACAGGCTGGGAGAGTCATGGTGCAGAGGTACGGACAGGCTGGGAGAGTCATGGTGCAGAGATACGGACAGGCTGGGAGAGTCATGGTGCAGAGGTACGGACAGGCTGGGAGAGTCATGGTGCAGAGATACGGACAGGCTGGGAGAGTCATGGTGCAGAGGTACGGACAGGCTGGGAGAGTCATGGTGCAGAGATAAGGACAGGCTGGGAGAGTCATGGTGCAGAGATACGGACAGGCTGGGAGAGTCATGGTGCAGAGATACGGACAGGCTGGGAGAGCCATGGTGCAGAGGTACGGACAGGCTGGGAGAGTCATGGTGCAGAGGTACGGACAGGCTGGGAGAGTCATGGTGCAGAGGTACGGACAGGCTGGGAGAGTCATGGTGCAGAGGTACGGACAGGCTGGGAGAGTCATGGTGCAGAGATAAGGACAGGCTGGGAGAGTCATGGTGCAGAGGTACGGACAGGCTGGGAGAGTCATGGTGCAGAGGTACGGACAGGCTGGGAGAGTCATGGTGCAGAGGTACGGACAGGCTGGGAGAGTCATGGTGCAGAGATACGGACAGGCTGGGAGAGTCATGGTGCAGAGGTACGGACAGGCTGGGAGAGTCACGGTGCAGAGGTACGGACAGGACGGGAGAGTCATGGTGCAGAGGTACGGACAGGCTGGGAGAGTCATGGTGCAGAGATAAGGACAGGCTGGGAGAGTCATGGTGCAGAGATACGGACAGGCTGGGAGAGTCATGGTGCAGAGATACGGACAGGCTGGGAGAGTCATGGTGCAGAGGTACGGACAGGCTGGGAGAGTCATGGTGCAGAGATAAGGACAGGCCGGGAGAGTCATGGTGCAGAGGTACGGACAGGCTGGGAGAGTCATGGTGCAGAGGTACGGACAGGCTGGGAGAGTCATGGTGCAGAGGTACGGACAGGCTGGGAGAGTCATGGTGCAGAGGTACGGACAGGCTGGGAGAGTCATGGTGCAGAGATAAGGACAGGCTGGGAGAGTCATGGTGCAGAGGTACGGACAGGCTGGGAGAGTCATGGTGCAGAGATAAGGACAGGCTGGGAGAGTCATGGTGCAGAGATAAGGACAGGCTGGGAGAGTCGTGGTGCAGAGATAAGGACAGGCTGGGAGAGTCGTGGTGCAGAGGTACGGACAGGCTGGGAGAGTCGTGGTGCAGAGGTACGGACAGGCTGGGAGAGTCATGGTGCAGAGGTACGGACAGGCTGGGAGAGTCATGGTGCAGAGATAAGGACAGGCTGGAAGAGTCATGGTGCAGAGATAAGGACAGGCTGGAAGAGTCATGGTGCAGAGGTACGGACAGGCTGGGAGAGTCACGGTGCAGAGATATGGACAGGCTGGGACAGTCATGGTGCAGAGATACGGACAGGCTGGGAGAGTCATGGTGCAGAGGTACGGACAGGCCGGGAGAGTCATGGTGCAGAGGTACGGCCAGGCCGGGAGAGTCATGGTGCAGAGGTACGGACAGGCTGGGAGAGTCATGGTGCAGAGGTACGGACAGGCTGGGAGAGTCATGGTGCAGAGATAAGGACAGGCTGGGAGAGTCATGGTGCAGAGATACGGACAGGCTGGGAGAGTCATGGTGCAGAGGTACGGACAGGCCGGGAAAGTCAAGGTGCAGAGATACGGACAGGCTGGGAGAGTCATGGTGCAGAGGTACGGACAGGCTGGGAGAGTCGTGGTGCAGAGGTACGGACAGGCTGGGAGAGTCGTGGTGCAGAGATAAGGACAGGCTGGGAGAATCCCGGTGCAGAGGTACGGACAGGCTGGGAGAGTCATGGTGCAGAGATACGGACAGGCTGGGAGAGTCATGGTGCAGAGATACGGACAGGCTGGGAGAGTCATGGTGCAGAGATACGGACAGGCTGGGAGAGTCATGGTGCCGAGGTACGGACAGGCTGGGAGAGTCGTGGTGCAGAGGTACGGGCAGGCTGGGAGAGTCATGGTGCAGAGGTACGGACAGGCTGGGAGAGTCATGGTGCAGAGATAAGGACAGGCTGGGAGAGTCATGGTGCAGAGGTACGGACAGGCTGGGAGAGTCATGGTGCAGAGATAACGACAGGCTGGGAGAGTCACGGTGCAGAGATAAGGACAGGCTGGGAGAGTCACAGTGCAGAGATAAGGACAGGCTGGGAGAGTCACGGTGCAGAGATAAGGACAGGCTGGGAGAGTCATGGTGCAGACGTACGGACAGGCTGGGAGAGTCATGGTGCAGAGATAAGGACAGGCTGGGAGAGTTATGGTGCAGAAATAAGGACAGGCTGGGAGAGTCATGGTGCAGAGATAAGGACAGGCTGGGAGAGTCATGGTGCAGAGATAAGGACAGACTGGGAGAGTCGTGGTGCAGAGATAAGGACAGGCTGGGAGAGTCATGGTGCAGAGATACGGACAGGCTGGGAGAGTCATGGTGCAGAGGTACGGACAGGCTGGGAGAGTCACGGTGCAGAGGTATGGACAGGCTGGGAGAGCCATGGTGCAGAGGTATGGACAGGCTGGGAGAGTCATGGTGCAGAGATACGGACAGGCTGGGAGAGTCATGGTGCAGAGATACGGACAGGCCGGGAGAGTCATGGTGCAGAGGTACGGACAGGCTGGGAGAGTCGTGGTGCCGAGGTACGGACAGGCTGGGAGAGTCATGGTGCAGAGGTACGGACAGGCTGGGAGAGTCATGGTGCAGAGATAAGGACAGGCTGGGAGAGTCGTGGTGCGGAGATAAGGACAGGCTGGGATTGTCATGGTGCAGAGATACGGACAGGCTGGGAGAGTCGTGGTGCGGAGATAAGGACAGGCTGGGAGAGTCATGGTGCAGAGATAAGGACAGGCTGGGAGAGTCATGGTGCAGAGGTACGGACAGGCTGGGAGAGTCATGGTGCAGACATAAGGACAGGCTGGGAGAGTCATGGTGCAGAGGTACGGACAGGCTGGGAGAGTCATGGTGCAGAGATACGGACAGGCTGGGAGAGTCATGGTGCAGAGATACGGACAGGCTGGGAGAGTCATGGTGCAGAGGGAAGGAGAGGCTGGGAGAGTCGTGGTGCAGAGATAAGGACAGGCTGGGAGAGTCATGGTGCAGAGATACGGACAGGCTGGGAGAGTCATGGTGCAGAGGTAAGGAGAGGCTGGGAGAGTCGTGGTGCGGAGATAAGGACAGGCTGGGAGAGTCATGGTGCAGAGATACGGACAGGCTGGGAGAGTCATGGTGCAGAGGTAGGGACAGGCCGGGAGAGTCACAGTGCAGAGATAAGGACAGTCTGGGAGATTCATGGTGCAGAGGTACGAACAGGCTGGGATTGTCATGGTGCAGAGGTACGGACAGGCTGGGAGAGTTATGGTGCAGAGGTACGGACAGGCTGGGAGAGTCATGGTGCAGAGATAAGGACAGGCTGGGAGAGTCATGGTGCAGAGGTACGGACAGGCTGGGAGAGTCATGGTGCAGACATAAGGACAGGCTGGGAGAGTCATGGTGCAGAGGTACGGACAGGCTGGGAGAGTCATGGTGCAGAGATACGGACAGGCTGGGAGAGTCATGGTGCAGAGATACGGACAGGCTGGGAGAGTCATGGTGCAGAGGTAAGGAGAGGCTGGGAGAGTCATGGTGCAGAGATAAGGACAGGCTGGGAGAGTCGTGGTGCGGAGATAAGGACAGGCTGGGAGAGTCATGGTGCAGAGATACGGACAGGCTGGGAGAGTCATGGTGCAGAGGTAAGGAGAGGCTGGGAGAGTCATGGTGCAGAGATAAGGACAGGCTGGGAGAGTCGTGGTGCGGAGATAAGGACAGGCTGGGAGAGTCATGGTGCAGAGATACGGACAGGCTGGGAGAGTCATGGTGCAGAGGTACGGACAGGCCGGGAGAGTCATAGTGCAGAGATAAGGACAGGCTGGGAGAGTCACGGTGCAGAGATACGGACAGGCCGGGAGAGTCATGGTGCAGAGATAAGGACAGGCCGGGAGAGTCATGGTGCAGAGGTAAGGAGAGGCTGGGAGAGTCATGGTGCAGAGGTACGGACAGGCTGGGAGAGTCATGGTGCAGAGGTACGGACAGGCTGGGAGAGTCATGGTGCAGAGATAAGGACAGGACGGGAGAGTCATGGTGCAGAGATAAGGACAGGACGGGAGAGTCACGGTGCAGAGGTACGGACAGGCTGGGAGAGTCATGGTGCAGAGATAAGGACAGGACGGGAGAGTCATGGTGCAGAGATAAGGACAGGACGGGAGAGTCATGGTGCAGAGGTACGGACAGGCTGGGAGAGTCATGGTGCAGAGATAAGGACAGGCTGGGAGAGTCATGGTGCAGAGGTACGGACAGGCTGGGAGAGTCATGGTGCAGAGATAAGGACAGGCTGGGAGAGTCATGGTGCAGAGGTACGGACAGGCTGGGAGAGTCATGGTGCAGAGATAAGGACAGGACGGGAGAGTCATGGTGCAGAGATAAGGACAGGACGGGAGAGTCACGGTGCAGAGGTACGGACAGGCTGGGAGAGTCATGGTGCAGAGATAAGGACAGGACGGGAGAGTCATGGTGCAGAGATAAGGACAGGACGGGAGAGTCATGGTGCAGAGATACGGACAGGCTGGGAGAGTCATGGTGCAGAGATACGGACAGGCTGGGAGAGTCATGGTGGAGAGGTAAGGAGAGGCTGGGAGAGTCATGGTGCAGAGATAAGGACAGGCTGGGAGAGTCGTGGTGCGGAGATAAGGACAGGCTGGGAGAGTCATGGTGCAGAGATACGGACAGGCTGGGAGAGTCATGGTGCAGAGGTAAGGAGAGTCTGGGAGAGTCATGGTGCAGAGATAAGGACAGGCTGGGAGAGTCGTGGTGCGGAGATAAGGACAGGCTGGGAGAGTCATGGTGCAGAGATACGGACAGGCTGGGAGAGTCATGGTGCAGAGGTACGGACAGGCCGGGAGAGTCACAGTGCAGAGATAAGGACAGGCCGGGAGAGTCATGGTGCAGAGGTAAGGAGAGGCTGGGAGAGTCATGGTGCAGAGGTACGGACAGGCTGGGAGAGTCATGGTGCAGAGGTACGGACAGGCTGGGAGAGTCATGGTGCAGAGGTACGGACAGGCTGGGAGAGTCAAGGTGCAGAGATAAGGACAGGACGGGAGAGTCATGGTGCAGAGATAAGGACAGGATGGGAGAGTCACGGTGCAGAGGTACGGACAGGCTGGGAGAGCCATGGTGCAGAGGTACGGACAGGCTGGGAGAGTCATGGTGCAGAGATAAGGACAGGCTGGGAGAGTCATGGTGCAGAGGTACGGACAGGCTGGGAGAGTCACGGTGCAGAGATAAGGACAGGCTGGGAAAGTCATGGTGCGGAGATAAGGACAGGCTGGGAGAGTCATGGTGCAGAGGTACGGACAGGTTGGGAGAGTCATGGTGCAGAGATAAGGACAGGCTGGGAGAGTCAAGGTGCAGAGGTACGGACAGGCTGGGAGAGTCACGGTGCAGAGGTACGGACAGGCTGGGAGAGTCATGGTGCAGAGGTACGGAAAGGCTGGAAGAGTCATGGTGCAGAGGTACGGACAGGCTGGGAGAGTCATGGTGCAGAGGTACGGACAGGCTGGGAGAGTCATGGTGCAGAGGTACGGACAGGCTGGGAGAGTCATGGTGCAGAGATAAGGACAGGCTGGGAGAGTCATGGTGCAGAGATAAGGACAGGCTGGGAGAGTCATGGTGCAGAGGTACGGACAGGCTGGGAGAGTCACGGTGCAGAGATAAGGACAGGCTGGGAGAGTCATGGTGCAGAGATACGGACAGGCTGGGAGAGTCATGGTGCAGAGGTACGGACAGGCCGGGAAAGTCAAGGTGCAGAGATACGGACAGGCTGGGAGAGTCGTGGTGCAGAGATAAGGACAGGCTGGGAGAGTCATGGTTCAGAGGTACGGACAGGCCGGGAGAGTCATGGTGCAGAGGTACGGACAGGCTGGGAGAGTCATGGTGCAGAGGTACGGACAGGCTGGGAGAGTCATGGTGCAGAGATAAGGACAGGCTGGGAGAGTCATGGTTCAGAGGTACGGACAGGCTGGGAGAGTCATGGTGCAGAGATAAGGACAGGCTGGGAGAGTCATGGTGCAGACATAAGGACAGGCTGGGAGAGTCATGGTGCAGAGATAAGGACAGGCTGGAAGAGTCATGGTGCAGAGATACGGACAGGCTGGGAGAGTCATGGTGCAGAGATACGGACAGGCTGGGAGAGTCATGGTGCAGAGGTAAGGAGAGGCTGGGAGAGTCATGGTGCAGAGATAAGGACAGGCTGGGAGAGTCGTGGTGCGGAGATAAGGACAGGCTGGGAGAGTCATGGTGCAGAGATACGGACAGGCTGGGAGAGTCATGGTGCAGAGGTAAGGAGAGGCTGGGAGAGTCATGGTGCAGAGATAAGGACAGGCTGGGAGAGTCGTGGTGCGGAGATAAGGACAGGCTGGGAGAGTCATGGTGCAGAGATACGGACAGGCTGGGAGAGTCATGGTGCAGAGGTACGGACAGGCCGGGGGAGTCATAGTGCAGAGATAAGGACAGGCTGGGAGAGTCATGGTGCAGAGATACGGACAGGCCGGGAGAGTCATGGTGCAGAGATAAGGACAGGCCGGGAGAGTCATGGTGCAGAGGTAAGGAGAGGCTGGGAGAGTCATGGTGCAGAGGTAAGGACAGGCTGGGAGAGTCATGGTGCAGAGGTACGGACAGGCTGGGAGAGTCATGGTGCAGAGATAAGGACAGGACGGGAGAGTCATGGTGCAGAGATAAGGACAGGACGGGAGAGTCACAGTGCAGAGGTACGGACAGGCTGGGAGAGTCATGGTGCAGAGATAAGGACAGGACGGGAGAGTCATGGTGCAGAGATAAGGACAGGACGGGAGAGTCATGGTGCAGAGGTACGGACAGGCTGGGAGAGTCATGGTGCAGAGATAAGGACAGGCTGGGAGAGTCATGGTGCAGAGGTACGGACAGGCTGGGAGAGTCATGGTGCAGAGATAAGGACAGGCTGGGAGAGTCATGGTGCAGAGGTACGGACAGGCTGGGAGAGTCATGGTGCAGAGATAAGGACAGGACGGGAGAGTCATGGTGCAGAGATAAGGACAGGACGGGAGAGTCACGGTGCAGAGGTACGGACAGGCTGGGAGAGTCATGGTGCAGAGATAAGGACAGGACGGGAGAGTCATGGTGCAGAGATAAGGACAGGACGGGAGAGTCATGGTGCAGAGATACGGACAGGCTGGGAGAGTCATGGTGCAGAGATACGGACAGGCTGGGAGAGTCATGGTGCAGAGGTAAGGAGAGGCTGGGAGAGTCATGGTGCAGAGATAAGGACAGGCTGGGAGAGTCGTGGTGCGGAGATAAGGACAGGCTGGGAGAGTCATGGTGCAGAGATACGGACAGGCTGGGAGAGTCATGGTGCAGAGGTAAGGAGAGTCTGGGAGAGTCATGGTGCAGAGATAAGGACAGGCTGGGAGAGTCGTGGTGCGGAGATAAGGACAGGCTGGGAGAGTCATGGTGCAGAGATACGGACAGGCTGGGAGAGTCATGGTGCAGAGGTACGGACAGGCCGGGAGAGTCACAGTGCAGAGATAAGGACAGGCCGGGAGAGTCATGGTGCAGAGATAAGGACAGGCCGGGAGAGTCATGGTGCAGAGGTAAGGAGAGGCTGGGAGAGTCATGGTGCAGAGGTACGGACAGGCTGGGAGAGTCATGGTGCAGAGGTACGGACAGGCTGGGAGAGTCATGGTGCAGAGGTACGGACAGGCTGGGAGAGTCAAGGTGCAGAGATAAGGACAGGACGGGAGAGTCATGGTGCAGAGATAAGGACAGGATGGGAGAGTCATGGTGCAGAGGTACGGACAGGCTGGGAGAGCCATGGTGCAGAGGTACGGACAGGCTGGGAGAGTCATGGTGCAGAGATAAGGACAGGCTGGGAGAGTCATGGTGCAGAGGTACGGACAGGCTGGGAGAGTCACGGTGCAGAGATAAGGACAGGCTGGGAGAGTCATGGTGCGGAGATAAGGACAGGCTGGGAGAGTCATGGTGCAGAGGTACGGACAGGTTGGGAGAGTCATGGTGCAGAGATAAGGACAGGCTGGGAGAGTCAAGGTGCAGAGGTACGGACAGGCTGGGAGAGTCACGGTGCAGAGGTACGGACAGGCTGGGAGAGTCATGGTGCAGAGGTACGGAAAGGCTGGAAGAGTCATGGTGCAGAGGTACGGACAGGCTGGGAGAGTCATGGTGCAGAGGTACGGACAGGCTGGGAGAGTCATGGTGCAGAGATAAGGACAGGCTGGGAGAGTCATGGTGCAGAGATAAGGACAGGCTGGGAGAGTCATGGTGCAGAGGTACGGACAGGCTGGGAGAGTCACGGTGCAGAGATAAGGACAGGCTGGGAGAGTCATGGTGCAGAGATACGGACAGGCTGGGAGAGTCATGGTGCAGAGGTACGGACAGGCCGGGAAAGTCAAGGTGCAGAGATACGGACAGGCTGGGAGAGTCGTGGTGCAGAGATAAGGACAGGCTGGGAGAGTCATGGTTCAGAGGTACGGACAGGCCGGGAGAGTCATGGTGCAGAGGTACGGACAGGCTGGGAGAGTCATGGTGCAGAGGTACGGACAGGCTGGGAGAGTCATGGTGCAGAGATAAGGACAGGCTGGGAGAGTCATGGTTCAGAGGTACGGACAGGCTGGGAGAGTCATGGTGCAGAGATAAGGACAGGCTGGGAGAGTCATGGTGCAGACATAAGGACAGGCTGGGAGAGTCATGGTGCAGAGATACGGACAGGCTGGGAGAGTCGTGGTGCAGAGATACGGACAGGCTGGGAGAGTCATGGTGCAGAGGTACGGACAGGCTGGGAGAGTCATGGTGCAGAGATAAGGACAGGCTGGGAGAGTCATGGTGCAGACATAAGGACAGGCTGGGAGAGTCATGGTGCAGAGATACGGACAGGCTGGGAGAGTCATGGTGCAGAGGTACGGACAGGACGGGAGAGTCATGGTGCAGAGGTACGGACAGGCCAGGAGAGTCATGGTTCAGAGTTACGGATAGGCCGGGAGAGTCATGGTGCAGAGGTACGGACAGGCTGGGAGAGTCGTGATGCAGAGGTACGGAGAGGCTGGGAGAGTCATGGTGCAGAGATACGGACAGGCTGGGAGAGTCATGGTGCAGAGATAAGGACAGGCTGGGAGAGTCACGGTGCAGAGGTACGGACAGGCTGGGAGAGTCACTGTGCAGAGATAAGGACAGGCTGGGAGAGTCATGGTGCAGAGATACGGACAGGCTGGGAGAGTCATGGTGCAGAGATAAGGACAGGCTGGGAGAGTCACTGTGCAGAGATACGGACAGGCTGGGAGAGTCACGGTGCAGAGATAAGGACAGGCTGGGAGAGTCGTGGTGCAGAGGTACGGACAGGCTGGGAGAGTCATGGTGCAGAGATACGGACAGGCTGGGAGAGTCATGGTGCAGAGGTACAGACAGGCTGGGAGAGTCATGGTGCAGAGATAAGGACAGGCTGGGAGAGTCACGGTGCAGAGGTAAGGACAGGTTGGGAGAGTCATGGTGCAGAGATACGGACAGGCTGGGAGAGTCGTGGTGCAGAGATAAGGACAGGCTGGGAGAGTCATAGTGCAGAGGTACAGACAGGCTGGGAGAGTCATGGTGCAGAGGTACGGACAGGCCGGGAGAGTCAAGGTGCAGAGGTACGGACAGGCTGGGAGAGTCATGGTGCAGAGGTACAGACAGGCTGGGAGTGTCATGGTGCAGAGGTACGGAGAGGCTGGGAGAGTCATGGTGCAGAGATACGGACAGGCTGGGAGAGTCATGGTGCAGAGATACGGACAGGCTGGGAGAGTCATGGTGCAGAGGTACGGACAGGCTGGGAGAGTCATGGTGCAGAGATACGGACAGGCTGGGAGAGTCACGGTGCAGAGGTACAGACAGGCTGGGAGTGTCATGGTGCAGAGGTACGGACAGGCTGGGAGAGTCACGGTGCAGAGGTACGGACAGGCTGGGAGAGTCATGGTGCAGAGGTACGGACAGGCTGGGAGAGTCACGGTGCAGAGGTACGGACAGGCTGGGAGAGTCATGGTGCAGAGATACGGACAGGCTGGGAGAGTCATGGTGCAGAGGTACGGACAGGCCGGGAGAGTCAAGGTGCAGAGATAAGGACAGGCTGGGAGAGTCACGGTGCAGAGATACGGACAGGCTGGGAGAGTCATGGTGCAGAGGTACGGACAGGCTGGGAGAGTCATGGTGCAGAGGTACGGACAGGCTGGGAGAGTCACGGTGCAGAGCTACGGACAGGATGGGAGAGTCATGGTGCAGAGGTACGGACAGGCTGGGAGAGTCATGGTGCAGAGGTACGGACAGGCCGGGAAAGTCAAGGTGCAGAGATACGGACAGGCTGGGAGAGTCGTGGTGCAGAGATAAGGACAGGCTGGGAGAGTCATGGTTCAGAGGTACGGACAGGCCGGGAGAGTCATGGTGCAGAGGTACGGACAGGCTGGGAGAGTCATGGTGCAGAGGTACGGACAGGCTGGGAGAGTCATGGTGCAGAGATAAGGACAGGCTGGGAGAGTCATGGTTCAGAGGTACGGACAGGCTGGGAGAGTCATGGTGCAGAGATAAGGACAGGCTGGGAGAGTCATGGTGCAGACATAAGGACAGGCTGGGAGAGTCATGGTGCAGAGATACGGACAGGCTGGGAGAGTCGTGGTGCAGAGATACGGACAGGCTGGGAGAGTCATGGTGCAGAGGTACGGACAGGCTGGGAGAGTCATGGTGCAGAGATAAGGACAGGCTGGGAGAGTCATGGTGCAGACATAAGGACAGGCTGGGAGAGTCATGGTGCAGAGATACGGACAGGCTGGGAGAGTCATGGTGCAGAGGTACGGACAGGACGGGAGAGTCATGGTGCAGAGGTACGGACAGGCCGGGAGAGTCATGGTTCAGAGGTACGGATAGGCCGGGAGAGTCATGGTGCAGAGGTACGGACAGGCTGGGAGAGTCGTGATGCAGAGGTACGGAGAGGCTGGGAGAGTCATGGTGCAGAGATACGGACAGGCTGGGAGAGTCATGGTGCAGAGATAAGGACAGGCTGGGAGAGTCACGGTGCAGAGGTACGGACAGGCTGGGAGAGTCACTGTGCAGAGATAAGGACAGGCTGGGAGAGTCATGGTGCAGAGATACGGACAGGCTGGGAGAGTCATGGTGCAGAGATAAGGACAGGCTGGGAGAGTCACTGTGCAGAGATACGGACAGGCTGGGAGAGTCACGGTGCAGAGATAAGGACAGGCTGGGAGAGTCGTGGTGCAGAGGTACGGACAGGCTGGGAGAGTCATGGTGCAGAGATACGGACAGGCTGGGAGAGTCATGGTGCAGAGGTACAGACAGGCTGGGAGAGTCATGGTGCAGAGATAAGGACAGGCTGGGAGAGTCACGGTGCAGAGGTAAGGACAGGTTGGGAGAGTCATGGTGCAGAGATACGGACAGGCTGGGAGAGTCGTGGTGCAGAGATAAGGACAGGCTGGGAGAGTCATAGTGCAGAGGTACAGACAGGCTGGGAGAGTCATGGTGCAGAGGTACGGACAGGCCGGGAGAGTCAAGGTGCAGAGGTACGGACAGGCTGGGAGAGTCATGGTGCAGAGGTACAGACAGGCTGGGAGTGTCATGGTGCAGAGGTACGGAGAGGCTGGGAGAGTCATGGTGCAGAGATACGGACAGGCTGGGAGAGTCATGGTGCAGAGATACGGACAGGCTGGGAGAGTCATGGTGCAGAGGTACGGACAGGCTGGGAGAGTCATGGTGCAGAGATACGGACAGGCTGGGAGAGTCACGGTGCAGAGGTACAGACAGGCTGGGAGTGTCATGGTGCAGAGGTACGGACAGGCTGGGAGAGTCACGGTGCAGAGGTACGGACAGGCTGGGAGAGTCATGGTGCAGAGGTACGGACAGGCTGGGAGAGTCACGGTGCAGAGGTACGGACAGGCTGGGAGAGTCATGGTGCAGAGATACGGACAGGCTGGGAGAGTCATGGTGCAGAGGTACGGACAGGCCGGGAGAGTCAAGGTGCAGAGATAAGGACAGGCTGGGAGAGTCACGGTGCAGAGATACGGACAGGCTGGGAGAGTCATGGTGCAGAGGTACGGACAGGCTGGGAGAGTCATGGTGCAGAGGTACGGACAGGCTGGGAGAGTCACGGTGCAGAGCTACGGACAGGATGGGAGAGTCATGGTGCAGAGGTACGGACAGGCTGGGAGAGTCAAGGTGCAGAGATAAGGACAGGACGGGAGAGTCATGGTGCAGAGATAAGGACAGGATGGGAGAGTCATGGTGCAGAGGTACGGACAGGCTGGGAGAGCCATGGTGCAGAGGTACGGACAGGCTGGGAGAGTCATGGTGCAGAGATAAGGACAGGCTGGGAGAGTCATGGTGCAGAGGTACGGACAGGCTGGGAGAGTCACGGTGCAGAGATAAGGACAGGCTGGGAGAGTCATGGTGCGGAGATAAGGACAGGCTGGGAGAGTCATGGTGCAGAGGTACGGACAGGTTGGGAGAGTCATGGTGCAGAGATAAGGACAGGCTGGGAGAGTCATGGTGCAGAGGTACGGAAAGGCTGGAAGAGTCATGGTGCAGAGGTACGGACAGGCTGGGAGAGTCATGGTGCAGAGATAAGGACAGGCTGGGAGAGTCATGGTTCAGAGGTACGGACAGGCTGGGAGAGTCATGGTGCAGAGATAAGGACAGGCTGGGAGAGTCATGGTGCAGACATAAGGACAGGCTGGGAGAGTCATGGTGCAGAGATACGGACAGGCTGGGAGAGTCGTGGTGCAGAGATATGGACAGGCTGGGAGAGTCATGGTGCAGAGGTACGGACAGGCTGGGAGAGTCATGGTGCAGAGATAAGGACAGGCTGGGAGAGTCATGGTGCAGACATAAGGACAGGCTGGGAGAGTCATGGTGCAGAGATACGGACAGGCTGGGAGAGTCATGGTGCAGAGGTACGGACAGGACGGGAGAGTCATGGTGCAGAGGTACGGACAGGCCGGGAGAGTCATGGTTCAGAGGTACGGATAGGCCGGGAGAGTCATGGTGCAGAGGTACGGACAGGCTGGGAGAGTCGTGATGCAGAGGTACGGAGAGGCTGGGAGAGTCATGGTGCAGAGATACGGACAGGCTGGGAGAGTCATGGTGCAGAGATAAGGACAGGCTGGGAGAGTCACGGTGCAGAGGTACGGACAGGCTGGGAGAGTCACTGTGCAGAGATAAGGACAGGCTGGGAGAGTCATGGTGCAGAGATACGGACAGGCTGGGAGAGTCATGGTGCAGAGATAAGGACAGGCTGGGAGAGTCACTGTGCAGAGATACGGACAGGCTGGGAGAGTCACGGTGCAGAGATAAGGACAGGCTGGGAGAGTCGTGGTGCAGAGGTACGGACAGGCTGGGAGAGTCATGGTGCAGAGATACGGACAGGCTGGGAGAGTCATGGTGCAGAGGTACAGACAGGCTGGGAGAGTCATGGTGCAGAGATAAGGACAGGCTGGGAGAGTCACGGTGCAGAGGTAAGGACAGGTTGGGAGAGTCATGGTGCAGAGATACGGACAGGCTGGGAGAGTCGTGGTGCAGAGATAAGGACAGGCTGGGAGAGTCATAGTGCAGAGGTACAGACAGGCTGGGAGAGTCATGGTGCAGAGGTACGGACAGGCCGGGAGAGTCAAGGTGCAGAGGTACGGACAGGCTGGGAGAGTCATGGTGCAGAGGTACAGACAGGCTGGGAGTGTCATGGTGCAGAGGTACGGAGAGGCTGGGAGAGTCATGGTGCAGAGATACGGACAGGCTGGGAGAGTCATGGTGCAGAGATACGGACAGGCTGGGAGAGTCATGGTGCAGAGGTACGGACAGGCTGGGAGAGTCATGGTGCAGAGATACGGACAGGCTGGGAGAGTCACGGTGCAGAGGTACAGACAGGCTGGGAGTGTCATGGTGCAGAGGTACGGACAGGCTGGGAGAGTCACGGTGCAGAGGTACGGACAGGCTGGGAGAGTCATGGTGCAGAGGTACGGACAGGCTGGGAGAGTCACGGTGCAGAGGTACGGACAGGCTGGGAGAGTCATGGTGCAGAGATACGGACAGGCTGGGAGAGTCATGGTGCAGAGGTACGGACAGGCCGGGAGAGTCAAGGTGCAGAGATAAGGACAGGCTGGGAGAGTCACGGTGCAGAGATACGGACAGGCTGGGAGAGTCATGGTGCAGAGGTACGGACAGGCTGGGAGAGTCATGGTGCAGAGGTACGGACAGGCTGGGAGAGTCACGGTGCAGAGCTACGGACAGGATGGGAGAGTCATGGTGCAGAGGTACGGACAGGCTGGGAGAGTCAAGGTGCAGAGATAAGGACAGGACGGGAGAGTCATGGTGCAGAGATAAGGACAGGATGGGAGAGTCATGGTGCAGAGGTACGGACAGGCTGGGAGAGCCATGGTGCAGAGGTACGGACAGGCTGGGAGAGTCATGGTGCAGAGATAAGGACAGGCTGGGAGAGTCATGGTGCAGAGGTACGGACAGGCTGGGAGAGTCACGGTGCAGAGATAAGGACAGGCTGGGAGAGTCATGGTGCGGAGATAAGGACAGGCTGGGAGAGTCATGGTGCAGAGGTACGGACAGGTTGGGAGAGTCATGGTGCAGAGATAAGGACAGGCTGGGAGAGTCATGGTGCAGAGGTACGGAAAGGCTGGAAGAGTCATGGTGCAGAGGTACGGACAGGCTGGGAGAGTCATGGTGCAGAGATAAGGACAGGCTGGGAGAGTCATGGTTCAGAGGTACGGACAGGCTGGGAGAGTCATGGTGCAGAGATAAGGACAGGCTGGGAGAGTCATGGTGCAGACATAAGGACAGGCTGGGAGAGTCATGGTGCAGAGATACGGACAGGCTGGGAGAGTCGTGGTGCAGAGATATGGACAGGCTGGGAGAGTCATGGTGCAGAGGTACGGACAGGCTGGGAGAGTCATGGTGCAGAGATAAGGACAGGCTGGGAGAGTCATGGTGCAGACATAAGGACAGGCTGGGAGAGTCATGGTGCAGAGATACGGACAGGCTGGGAGAGTCATGGTGCAGAGGTACGGACAGGACGGGAGAGTCATGGTGCAGAGGTACGGACAGGCCGGGAGAGTCATGGTTCAGAGGTACGGATAGGCCGGGAGAGTCATGGTGCAGAGGTACGGACAGGCTGGGAGAGTCGTGATGCAGAGGTACGGAGAGGCTGGGAGAGTCATGGTGCAGAGATACGGACAGGCTGGGAGAGTCATGGTGCAGAGATAAGGACAGGCTGGGAGAGTCACGGTGCAGAGGTACGGACAGGCTGGGAGAGTCACTGTGCAGAGATAAGGACAGGCTGGGAGAGTCATGGTGCAGAGATACGGACAGGCTGGGAGAGTCATGGTGCAGAGATAAGGACAGGCTGGGAGAGTCACTGTGCAGAGATACGGACAGGCTGGGAGAGTCACTGTGCAGAGATAAGGACAGGCTGGGAGAGTCGTGGTGCAGAGGTACGGACAGGCTGGGAGAGTCATGGTGCAGAGATACGGACAGGCTGGGAGAGTCATGGTGCAGAGGTACAGACAGGCTGGGAGAGTCATGGTGCAGAGATAAGGACAGGCTGGGAGAGTCACGGTGCAGAGGTAAGGACAGGTTGGGAGAGTCATGGTGCAGAGATACGGACAGGCTGGGAGAGTCGTGGTGCAGAGATAAGGACAGGCTGGGAGAGTCATAGTGCAGAGGTACAGACAGGCTGGGAGAGTCATGGTGCAGAGGTACGGACAGGCCGGGAGAGTCAAGGTGCAGAGGTACGGACAGGCTGGGAGAGTCATGGTGCAGAGGTACAGACAGGCTGGGAGTGTCATGGTGCAGAGGTACGGAGAGGCTGGGAGAGTCATGGTGCAGAGATACGGACAGGCTGGGAGAGTCATGGTGCAGAGATACGGACAGGCTGGGAGAGTCATGGTGCAGAGGTACGGACAGGCTGGGAGAGTCATGGTGCAGAGATACGGACAGGCTGGGAGAGTCACGGTGCAGAGGTACAGACAGGCTGGGAGTGTCATGGTGCAGAGGTACGGACAGGCTGGGAGAGTCACGGTGCAGAGGTACGGACAGGCTGGGAGAGTCATGGTGCAGAGGTACGGACAGGCTGGGAGAGTCACGGTGCAGAGGTACGGACAGGCTGGGAGAGTCATGGTGCAGAGATACGGACAGGCTGGGAGAGTCATGGTGCAGAGGTACGGACAGGCCGGGAGAGTCAAGGTGCAGAGATAAGGACAGGCTGGGAGAGTCACGGTGCAGAGATACGGACAGGCTGGGAGAGTCATGGTGCAGAGGTACGGACAGGCTGGGAGAGTCATGGTGCAGAGGTACGGACAGGCTGGGAGAGTCACGGTGCAGAGCTACGGACAGGCTGGGAGAGTCATGGTGCAGAGGGACGGACAGGACGGGAGAGTCATGGTGCAGAGGTACGGACAGGCTGGGAGAGTCAAGGTGCAGAGGTACGGACAGGCTGGGAGAGTCATGGTGCAGAGGTACGGACAGGCTGGGAGAGCCATGGTGCAGAGGTACGGACAGGCCGGGAGAGTCAAGGTGCAGAGATAAGGACAGGCTGGGAGAGTCACGGTGCAGAGATACGGACAGGCTGGGAGAGTCATGGTGCAGAGGTACGGACAGGCTGGGAGAGTCATGGTGCAGAGGTACGGACAGGCTGGGAGAGTCACGGTGCAGAGCTACGGACAGGCTGGGAGAGTCATGGTGCAGAGGGACGGACAGGACGGGAGAGTCATGGTGCAGAGGTACGGACAGGCTGGGAGAGTCATGGTGCAGAGATACGGACAGGCTGGGAGAGTCATGGTGCAGAGGTACGGACAGGACGGGAGAGTCATGTTTCTTTAAAGGAACAACCCATACTAACTAACCTCCATTTTTCTTTGCAGGTTTGGGACCGGGGCTCCTTCAGAGCTGAACCTCTGAAATTTCCGCTCTGTGGACCCCCCGGTTCACTTTCTGGGGAAGTTACCAGTATTACTTCCTAGCTTTAGAGGGGATCTAAATGCCCGTCCAATAGGAAGACACAACCGATGAAGCAGCTTCCTATTGGACCGAGATTTGGCAGTCTCCCCTGAGGGAGATTTAAACCCGGATATCCTTAAAACCTGACCTGTTGGTAGCCCCTGAGGACTGGAGTTGGCCACACAAGACCCACAGTATACGGAGGGACTTCATTACCTAATCTCCTGGCCAGGCCAAAGTCAATAAGCTTGATCTTGGTTCCGGTCTTGTTCACACACATGATGTTCTCGGGCTTCAGGTCCAGGTGTACAATGCCCTGCTTGTGGATGTATTCCACTCCACCGGAGATCTGCTTCATGTACTCGATCACCTCTCTTTCCGTCAGCTCAAAATCCTCATCAATGATCCGCTCAAAAAGCTCTCCTCCCGAGACCCTATTGGAGATAAAAAGAGACCTTATGAAAAAAAGGTGCAACTCCTGGGGACCAGGGACACTGCCCGTCTGAAAATACACCTCTGTTGCTGCAAACGTAATAATGCAGCCCGATGTGTAGGTATGTATAGTTGTATTTATATATATCTAGCCGTGTACGCAACGCGTTATAAATGACAACGTAACCCATTCTACTGGTCAGGAGTCTAATAACTTGGCAAAGCATATCGCAGGACCTCTTCGTTGTTACAATTATGTGGAGGACAACCATACTTGCATCGTGTGTGTTCATCAGTATATGTTTGTAGATGTGTATACAGTAGCTTGAATTTTCAGACATACTGGACCTGTCTCTAAAAATCATCCTTTAGTAGTGAAGGATAATGCACAGACAGCAGGAGGGAGCGGACAGTGGCAAAGGGTTCTTAGGGCACACCACTAAACTCTTTGGGGAGCGCAGTTTGAGAACTCTTGGTGTAAATTGCAGCTTTCTTTTAGACAGTAAGATTGTCCCGGGACTCTGGGTGGTCTTTCTTTTTCAAAGGGTTCAACCCCCCACTTCTCATTTAAAAAAAAATGCAGTATCAATTTAACGAGCGAGTCAAACATGGGAACCAGTCCCCAGGAGTGAGGTCTTCCAGAAATTTAACCACCGTGTTCTCCAAATGCAATTTCCGGCCACCGAGGGCTGACCTGAGTATACTCTGAGCATGCCAGCGCAGAATAACACAGACCCCAGTTCATGAGCCCCATTTTATGTACTGGAAAGATCTGTGGTCAGTGGTCACGTTTTTGTGGCGTCCAAAGTTTATTTTTAGAAAGCAGCCAGGTGCTGTTAATTAAAGTAGAGCCTTGATAGACGTCCTTTATAAGATCTGCTTGTGTTGTGGTTTTAGCGAAACAATAGTCTCAAAACCATTACAAATTGTACAAAGAAAGGGGAACTTTGACAAAACAGCTGGACGGCTCAGGGCACAGTGAGGCTCTTGTTCTCTTTAATAGTGCCGCCCCAATTTATTTAGCTACAGATTGCATTTATTTCCCCTATTTATGCTGATCCCAACATTGCAGTGAAATCCGTCAGCACATCGTTTCTTCATTTATTTTTGAAAATCAAGGATTTTAAATTATTTTACTTTTTTTGTTGTTGCAGGAACTCAATGGACGCCAAACAGAATTCTATGCAGAGAATGTTTATAAACAGTGATTAAATAAGAACAGTTTGTTTATCCAGCGCCTGCTTTTTTTGAAGCCATCGCGCCAGCAATGGGACCCGAAGGAATGTGAGAATCCGAGAACTGAAAAGATGAGGATTATTTGTGAAATCTCCTGCTCTAAAACTAGGACAAAACTGGGGGGGGGGGGGGGGGAATGCACAAGATTTGTCACAGGAAAAAAACACATTGATTTAAATGTTCTCTGACAAATTGGTGCTGTTTTTGCTCCAGTTTTGACCTAATATTGCAGGAAGATTCAAAAGATGGAAACGTTGACAATCACGGCTCAGTAACGGTATCCTGGGGTCCGGCGCTGTCAGGGAGATGCAGAGACGGAATCACTGGCATTTACAGTGTTTATTTATCATATGAATAAATGGCCGAGTTAATCACGATTGCTAAACTTGGTGAGCTCGGCTTTCATAAATGGCTTCATTTCCCATTTCAAGCACTACAGTATGTCCGGGATTTTTAAGTAGTTCTCCGAAGCGCCCACAACAGGAAAGATTTCGGAGTAGAAAGGCCACTAGCTTATTGTAATGTCATTTTAGATGACACTGAAAGACTAGAAAATGATAATATTTCACCATTTTGCTAGTGTTTATAACATATGTACCATATATATATATATATATATATATATATATATATATATATATATATATATATATATACTGTATATATTTACATGACCTTAACTTACAAGTGAGTGTCCGTGTGAAAAGCTGCACTTGGCTGCGTCAGCGACCTGCATGAAATGAGCCGAAGCAGAGCCCGAGGGCCACTTAAAGACCCCTCGCTGGGCTCCAGATAATGATTGCGGCGCTGTGTAAATGTTACGTGTAAGTGGATCTCCCCGCTGTCCCTGCGCACTGTTATTACCTGTGTTCATTGCCAGGGCAGGGGGGTACAGTCACTGTAAACCCGTAGCAGATACTGTACATATAAGGAACCAAACATCTTGAATGCATTGGTACATATTATGAAAGCGCTTTGGGCTTTGTGTTTGTAGACATGTAACAAGGATTCTTGGCTCTCTCCCTCATTAGGAGTTTGCTTAATTACCTCCAAGTATTTGAGTCTAAAACCACTTTGGGGAGATTTCTAGGCAGCGGTGGAATGAGGGTTGATTTCCCCTGTAACAAAGGACTGAATTAGCTTCTAAATGCTCGAGACGAGCTTTGTCCTTTAATGGTAAAAACGCGTTGCTCATTATAACACGCCCCTGCTATATCAAAGCTAGAAGATAAGAGCGAGATTTATTACTTTTAACCACTTCTCTGTATTCCGGGGATGCATTATTGTTCTTTATTAATTTATTATATTTGTAGATTCTTCCGCCAGCCTGCTTGTATGTGCAGATAATAAAGACGTTGCATGCGATCAGTCCTCTCCCCCCCTTCTGAGTGCTGTCCGAGATCCTTATTTCATACAGTACTTACAGTTCCAGAACCATCACGACATCGCTTTTAAATTCGAAGGCATCCACGCATTGCACCAGTTTGGGGTGATGCAGACAGTTCATGATGCTGATTTCCTGCCTCACGCTCTCTTTGTCCTTCGCTGAATACGCTTTGAAGAATTTCCCAGCCCAAACTTTTTTATTCTTCTTCTCTACAAGTTTAAACACCTGTCCGAATTTCCCCCTGGAAGAGACAAATTCACTTTTTATGGCTTGGCAAAACGGCAACAAATTCTCTTAGGCTGCGTTCATAGTGAAGGAGCGTGATGGAGCACAAGGAGTAGCGCGAGCGATGGAACGCAAGGAGTCGCGCGCCTGTCGTCCGTGCGATCCGTGTACTCTGATGGGGAGGCGTTGCCGTGATGTCACCAGGCTGGTTCGCCATCATTGGCTAAACCACTCACGTGACGCGGCTGCCGTGCGAAGAAACAAAATGATTTGTCTCTTCAAAATTCTGCTGCGCGGTCGCTCTTGGTCGCGCGCACTACGGCCAGCCTGATAGAGGCTCTGTATTTTGTTTGCGCCGCGCGCTGTCGCACACACTATAAACGCAGCCTTAGAAGATCGTGTTTGAACCGAGACAACATAACAATAGCGAGAAAACGAGGGCACCCAACAATATTTCTGCGTTCTTTCAATAAATCACATATTATATTTGTGCTCTAGAAAGCCTGATGGGCGACCCCTGCATGGGAATTCATTTAGATCGAAGTTTTTCCCTGACAAGGGACGTCCTATTTAGCATGAAATATTGTCAAAGCCCTCAGCCATATAACGCTTTCTCTGCCATGTTACGGGTTGTTATATAATTCATGGTGTATTTAATTACATTGTGCATGGATGAACACATGCTAAAAGAGCAATAACCAGCATGACAAAATGTATGGATCAGTTGAGTTCTCAAAGTAAAGTGAGAATGCTGCAGTGACTACAAAGCCGCAGGGATCAGGGCAGAGGCCGCAGGGCTTAGAACGGGGGAGGCAGCAGAATGTACACAGAGAACAAATACAAGAGATTGTACTCGGGAAAATACTTTACATTACAGGTTTTCCCTCACAAATTCACAACCAGATTATACACTAAATGAGCAGTTTTAAACCCAATCTGATTACTGAGTTAAAGCGTATCAGCTGCTGAAGATATCATGGAAAAGCCAAAACGCCCAGAACTATACTACAATGCTAACCCTATATACACACACACGCGTGTAGCAATGTAAACAGTACACAAAGGCCGCCTAGACAGGACTGTGGTGCCAGAGGCATGGTGAAAAAGAGCTCGAGGCAGGGGTGGCTAACTCCAGTCCTCAAGGCCCACCTAGAGGTTAGAATTGAAGGATATCCCTGCTTCAGCACAGGTGGCTCAACCAGTGTCTCAGTAGCGGTGCGCTATGGGAGTGTGGCGGCCCGCTTCTTTCCATACTCCGCGGGAGGCGAGCGGCTCTGCACAAAGTCTGGACTGCCGGCTATCCCAGGCCAACGGAGGCTCCGTGGTGCTGCGGCACCGTCACATTTAGGGGGGATGCTGACTTAGAGGCGTTCAGTCATAACCCCACAGATTGCCGCTTCGCCCTATTGGCTCCTCAGCCAAGAACATGCACCTAATGTCTGAACCTGAACTTCCTGTCACACTGAGCAGGATCACTATTACACACTATTACAGCACAAACGTGCCGCGCAGTGAGCGGCGCCAGGACACAGCTGACCAGGCCACCCCAAACGTAGTCACAATAAGGTCACCATTCCCCCATTCTTAATAGATGGTACATTACAACCCACATCCCCGTTTTATTCTTCTTTGTATATGTAACGCGTGGGACAGTGTATAGTTCTACATTCTTACCTGGCAATTGTTTGGTGCTCCTGTTATAATTCTGTCAAAATTGTGTGCCTAACATAATGGCCGCCTTTAAGTTTCACTCAAACCTTCAGTCAGTGTAACTCAGCAGCTACAATGTATCCTTATATTACTAAGGTAACAGTATCTATTGTTACAGTTTGCCGCTCAAACTGCTGGGAATATTTAGCAACAAATTATCACAAACAGGAAAGTGTTGCAAAGATCTTGCACTGCTGGGGAAGTGCGCTAAAACCTGCTATAGAAATCAAAGGAGTTTAATCTTATACTATACTAGCTGAGAGACCCGGCGTTGCCCGGGATGTAATGTTCCCGTTCCTCTCTCTCCTCCCCCCTCTCTCTGTTTGTCCCCCATTCACATCAATCCAGTCCCCCCCCTCCCTCCCTCCTTTACAGCTTCATGTAGCGTGTGTGCGTCAGTCACTGTGTGTTTGCTCGCGCGTCAGTGAGTCTGAGGCAGAAACACAAACACACACAGACTGACTGACGCACACACAGTCAGTGTGTGCCTCAGTCAGTGTGTGCGTGCGTCAGTCAGGCTTTGTGTGCGCGTCAGTCAGTGTGTGCGTGCGTGCGGCAGTCAGTCAGTGTGTGCGCGCGGAGGGGGGGGCGTCAAAGGGAGGGGGGGGGCGTCAAAGGGAGGGGGGGGGGCGTCAAAGGGAGGGGGGGGGGGCGTCAAAGGGAGGGGGGGGGGGGCGTCAAAGGGAGGGGGGGGGGGCGCCTCAAAGGCATGGATTCCTCCCCCTGCATTTCCTGCAGTGGACAGGAGGGGGGGGGCAGTGGACAGGAGGGGGGGGGGGCAGTGGACAGGAGGGGGGGGGGGCAGTGGACAGGAGGGGGGGGCAGTGGACAGGAGGGGGGGGCAGTGGACAGGAGGGGGGGGCAGTGGACAGGAGGGAGGGGGCAGTGGACAGGAGGGGGGGCAGTGGACAGGAGGGGGGACGCAGTGGACAGGAGGGGGGGCAGTGGACAGGAGGGGGGGGCAGTGGATAGGAGGGGGGGGCAGTGGACAGTGACACACACACACACACACACACACACACACACACACACACACACACACACACACACCTCAGTTGATGCGCCCTTTCTCAGTTCCGTTTGGCGCCGGAGGTGGGGAGCGACACCTACCTGTACTTCCGGGCGCCGCCACCGTCTGACTCGGCGCCGCGAGGGAGGAAGGGGGTCCGCCATCTTACGCGCCGCGTGGCAGCTGCGGGAAGCGAGGTGATTTGGAGCGGGGAGGGGGGAGAGGTGATTTGGAGCGGGGAGAGGTGATTTGGAGCGGGGAGAGGTGATTTGGAGCGGTGAGGGGGGAGAGGTGATCCCGCTGGGGAGGGGGAAAGGTGATTTGGAGCGGGGAGGGGGAAGAGGTGATGCCGCTGGGGAGGGGGAAGAGGTGATGCCGCTGGGGAGGGGGAAGAGGTGATGCCGCTGGGGAGGGGGAAGAGGTGATGCCGCTGGGGAGGGGGAAGAGGTGATGCCGCTGGGGAGGGGGAAGAGGTGATGCCGCTGGGGAGGGGGAAAGGTGATTTGGAGCGGGGAGGGGGAAGAGGTGATGCCGCTGGGGAGGGGGAAGAGGTGATGCAGCTGGGGAGGGGGAAGAGGTGATGCCGCTGGGGAGGGGGAAGAGGTGATTTGGAGAGGGGAGAGGTGTGTGTGTGTGTGTGTGTGTGTGTGTGTGTGTGTGTGTGTGTTTTATTTATTTTTTTGGACCTTTGGCCCGTCACTCCGCCTCAGGCCAATGAGAGGTGTGGGGGGCGGGCCAAGGGGGTGGTGTGAGTGTGTGAGGCCAATGAGAGGTGTGCGGGGGCGGGCGGGCCAAGGGACCAATGAGATTGCCGCTAGGGACACCGGACATCCAGCAGGCAGGCATGCATGCATGCAGGCAGGCAGGCAAACATACAGTGCTTTCACTAATATAGTATAAGATTAGTGAAAGCACTGTATGTTTGCCTGCCTGCCTGGATGTCCGGTGTCCCTAGCGGCAATCTCATTGGTCCCTTGGGCCGCCCGCCCCCGCACACCTCTCATTGGCCTCACACACTCACACCACCCCCCTTGGCCCGCCCCCCACACCTCTCATTGGCCTGAGGCGGAGTGACGGGCCAAAGGTCCACAAAAAAAAAAAAAAAACACACACACACACACAGTGTCACACACACAGTGTCACACACACAGTGTCACACACACAGTGTCACACACACAGTGTCACACACACAGTGTCACACACACAGTGTCACACACACACACACACACACACACACACACACACAGTGTCACACACACACACACACACACACACACACCACACACACACACACACACGCGGTGTTACAATTAGCGGGGCTCACAGTGTTAGCAGCACATCTCCCGCTCTCTTCCCCACCGGTCCCGGAGGCTCCGTCTCTTCCTCCGCCTCTCCCTGTTTCCCGCGCTTTCACCCCCCCCCCCCCCCCCTCCACTTGGGAGCGGCCGGACGGGTGAGTGAGCGGTCTTCACGTCCCCTCACCCCCCTTCACCTCTCCTCACTCACTTCCCCTCCACCCCCCCGGCGCCGCTACAGTTAGCGGGGGAGCGGAGTGATCACCTCCCCTCACTCACTTCCCCTCCACCCCCCCCGGCGCCGCTACACTTAGCGGGGGAGCGGAGTGATCACCTCCCCTCACTCACTTCCCCTCCACCCCCCCCCCCCCCGGCGCCGCTACACTCAGCGGGGGAGCGGAGTGATCACCTCCCCTCACTCACTTCCCCTCCACCCCCCCGGCGCCGCTACACTCAGCGGGGGAGCGGAGTGATCACCTCCCCTCACTCACTTCCCCTCCACCCCCCCCCCGGCGCCGCTACACTCAGCGGGGGAGCGGAGTGATCACCTCCCCTCACTCACTTCCCCTCCACCCCCCCCGGCGCCGTTACAGTCAGCGGGGGAGCGGCCACAACACGCTGCCTCCCGCCTCAGATCCACGTGGGAGCTGCCGGACGGGTGAGTGAGCGGCCATCACCTCCCCTCACCCACCCCTCACTACACTTCCCCTCCCTTCCACATCCCCTCCACCTCCCCTCACCCACCCCTCACTACACTTCCCCTCCCTTCCACATCCCCTCCACCTCCCCCCCCCCTTAACCTTCCCTCCACCCCCCTTCCCCTCCTCCCCCACCTCCCTCTTCCCCCTTCCTCTCCTCCACCTCCCCCTTCCTCCCTTCACCCCCCCTTCACCTCCTGTCACCACCCCCCCCCTTCGCCTCCTGTCACCCCCCCCCCTCCCTTCACCTCCTGTCACCCCCCCCCCCTCCCTTCACCTCCCGGCAACCCCCTCCACCTCCCGTCACCCCCCCTTCACCTCCCCTCACCCCCCCTTCACCTCCCCTCCGCCCCCCCTTCACCTCCCCTCACCTCCCCTCCGCCCCCCTTCACCTCCCCTCACCACCCCTCCGACCTCACCTCCCCTCCTTCAACGCCTTTCGCCCGCCCACCGCTCACACCCCTGCGCCACACACACTCAACAGACCTGCCACACTCGACACACACCCGCCGCCTCCCACCCACCCCACACACTCGACACACACCTGCCGCATCCTGCCCCTACGCAACAATATCACTGACCAGCTGTCACCCGCACTCGCCGCACACCCGCCGCCTCACACCCTAGCAGGACCCCGACTCACAGCCAGCACTCACTACCCACCCGCCGCCTCACACACGCTCACACCCTAGCAGGACACACGCCTCACATTTTCACATCACTTATGTCACCAAAATATACATTGTACTGTGGTGTGTTTACAATAAACCATTTTTATACAACATCGTATTACATTTTCTTCCATCTTTCTTTTCAACATTATTATCCAACCTTTCCAACAAATAGTCACCTATTGTTCCACCATTTATAAATAATACGACCTATTACGCATTTACATCCCGGGCAACGCCGGGTCTCTCAGCTAGTAAATGTAATAAAAAAAACAATAAGAAAAGAAACAGCTACTATTAGCTAACACTACAGCGCTGATAAAAAACACACAAGATTTCACGTTTTGGTGCTTTAACCAAACCCGCCCCTCTTATATGTGAGGCTAAGGATAGAGTAACCAGCCCCCTGACCTCCGCTAATCTGCACGCCCTGGAGGCTGCACTGAGAGACAGGATGTGACCGCGATCCCAGCACAGATGGAATTGCGACATGTCATTAGACAGACCGCCTCAGAACATTTCCCGCGTCTTGTTTATAGAGATAAAGCGGCCAACGTAGCAAGCGTCCAGCTGTTAGAAAGACGAGAAGATACCCCCCTGTATCAGGGACAGAATAACAAATAACACACAAGCGTTTGTAGGATAAACTAGCACAAGTGGATCGAAAGTGATGTGTGAAGGGACTTAACTCCAATTAAGCTCCAAAGAAAGTCTCAGAACGCCGCGCACAGAACCCCTAATATTGTGTACTCGCAGAGGTCCCCAAATCCAGCCCTCGCGGACCACTAACAGTGCAGGTGTTACGGATACCCCTGCTAGAGCACAAGGGGTTCAGTCACAATGATTGGGCCACCTGTGCTAATGAGAGGCTATCCTTAAATCCTGCACTGTTAGCGGCCCCTGAGGACTCGAGTTGGGGACCTCTGGACTGTACTGTACTAGCAAGTGCACAATACTCGGACACAATGCTGCCGGTAACATCTTTTGCGAGTGAAGAGGGTCCCTGTGCTGGAGAATATTTCAGTCCGTTCATTTGACTGAAGATGAACGCTTCTGCAGCGCTGGGAAAAGGTTTCACAGCACAATGAGGTGGGGTCTTTCAGCGGAAATCTATTCGCAGAGAGGTTAGTCGGGAGGTTTGCTGCATGCTTACATCTCTCAGACTCCATTCTGCGTTTGGAAAACAATCTCTCTATGTGACGCACACCGAAACGCGGGTTCAATATGAACGAGGAGCCAGGAATCTCCCCCAGCGTGGCCGCCGATTCTAGTCTTGTAACATTTCCCACGCTCTCAAATGTTTAATAATTAGAACTTGTGTAAAGTCTGCCTCCAGGAGTGATAAATCAGACGGGCTAACTGGTAAGTGCCGTGTCCCTCTGGTCACTGACTGGTCACTCACTGGTCACTGAGTGGTCACTGAGAGCAGGCAGTGGGATCTGGTATAAAAGCGAATCTGGGATATATTCTTGTTACTCACGTCCCCAGCCTCTCCTCCATGTCGTAGAACTCGGTGACCTTCTGCGTGGTGTTCATAGAAACATCTCGGTATTCTTTCTCAACTGCTTCTCTTCTGCAAAATATAATGAGGGATTATTGCACAGGGATGATTTAACCTATGCGGTTTTAAGGAATATATTATATACACCTAGGGATACTCTAAAGCAGTTTTCACGTTTATTAGGGAAATTCATTGATACTTTGCAGAAAAATGTAGGTTTTTATTTCTACTTTCTCCTTGATAAAAGTTACCTAACAATTTTATAAATCTCTCACTCCTTGTGCTTATCCCAAAAGAGGTACATTGAAGGGGATAGTTTCCCAGAGTTGCTAACTACCCATTTTATAAAAAGATGTCAAGAATGTCTGAAGCACCTGGTTTGTATGCACGTTACCTCCCTGTTATCCACAGGTGTGCGCAGAGAAACAGGACGCTCCAGAGCAAATGCGATTGTACATGTAATAGGGTTAAAGACCCCATTCTGTAATGAAGCACTTCACTGTAAAGTTTCCACATTTCTGGAAGGCTCAGGGACAGGTTTACAGGGGAAGCCGTTAGAGCAGGGGTCTCAAACTCAGTCGTCAAGGGCCACCAACAGGCCAAGTTTTATGGATATTCCTGCTACAGCACAGGTGGCTCAATCTGTGGCTCAGTCGAAGACCACCTGTGTTGAAGCACGGATATCCATAAAACCTGGCCTGTTGGTGGCCCTTGAGGACTGAGTTTGAGACCCCTGAGTTAGAGAATCGGTGATACTATATTACAATAAACCCAGCATTCTGGTGACGTGATTGTAACCACCCTACAGTTATCCCTGAGCTGTGCCCATGCCAGGGCGTGTGGCAGCCTTATCCAAGGGCATTCAGGACAATGCCGGACACTCAAAGGGGGTAGCTTATCCCTACAGCAATGAAGGAGTTAACTGTATTTAAAAAATGAAAAGCTAAAGTATTTCTAAGATTTGAAACTCACCGTCATCTGAAACTTCCACTTCTTCTTTACGCTCTGAGAAAAGGAAAATACAGGAATATTATGAAGGAAATGGTACATGCAAAACATTCCTTATCTCCCCCAACCACGGAGGAACCATCACGTCACCCGACAGGATTATGCTGCGTTGTATGTTGGTGCCGAGAATCACGGCTCCTGACATCCGCCCAAACACTTTAGGTAAAATGGACGGGTAACGTGGCGTCACCTCGGTTATTTGTCTTTGTTCCCAGTGGGAAGCAGGGGGTCTCCGGAGCTGAACTGGGTTCAATTCCGCTCGCGGACCCCCTGCTTCCCGAGATACCCACCACCCAAGGTGCCGGAACAGGAACCAATAGGAAGCCGCAATGTCATCTGTCGCAGCTTCCATTTGGCCGGCGTACCGCGTGAGATTAAAGAACCAGGAAATACCAGCAGCACCAACGGAGGAAAGTCTTTCAGGAAGCAGGGGGTCCCAGGGCCGCTCGGCTTCGGAAAAGCCCGTTTCCCACCAGTAGCAGAGACACCCAGCCTGATGCGCTATGCCTAATATACACGGTGCCTTCATATACGGAGAAAGCAATATTTTCAAACACAGTATGGGCGTCTCTACTTGTGTTTGGAGGGGGGGGGGGGGGGTTAGAAGCACTTTAAAGAACACTTTGTGTCCTAGTCATATTTAAGGGAAGACCCCCGTTCCATGACTTATGTGCCCCCCGTGTACCCAGCATGACAAGAAGAATTTGACCATCGACAATGACACTCAACATTCTCATCTAATTCTGCGGGATCCCAGAGACAGGACTGGGGGTTATAGTCCAAGACTCCCCCAGAATAAGGGGTGTCTGAGAAGTAATAATATTTTTTCCCCAGAGGAGGTGGAGAGAATAAGCGAGCTGTGGGGAGAATAGGGAAGAGGTGGAGAGAATAGGGGAGAGGTGGAGAGAATAGGGGCGCGGTGGAGAGAATAGGGGAGAGGTGGAGAGAATAGGGGCGCGGTGGAGAGAATAGGGGAGAGGTGGAGAGAATAGGGGAGAGGTGGAGAGAATAGGGGCGCGGTGGAGAGAATAGGGGCGCGGTGGAGAGAATAGGGGAGAGGTGGAGAGAATAGGGGAGAGGTGGAGAGAATAGGGGAGAGGTGGAGAGAATAGGGGAGCGGTGGAGAAAATAGGGGAGCGAGCGGTGGAGAGAATAGGGGCGCGGTGGAGAGAATAGGGGAGAGGTGGAGAGAATAGGGGAGCAAGCGGTGGAGAGAATAGGGGCGCGGTGGAGAGAATAGGGGAGAGGTGGAGAGAATAGGGGAGAGGTGGAGAGAATAGGGGAGCGGTAGAGAGAATAGGGGAGCGGTGGAGAGAATAGAGGCGCGGTGGAGAGAGTAGGGGAGAGGTGGAGAGAATAGGGGAGCGGTGGAGAGAATAGGGGAGCAGTGGAGAGAATAGGGGAGTGGAGGTGAAGAAATTGCTGCTTTATCTGGTAATATTTGTAATCATTGTAAACTAAAATTGAGGGTATATTTTACTGCCCTTACCTCTGCCTTATCCTGCTCTCTTTTCTAAAAGTTACCCTTTGCCTTCAGAATCTTGGTTTTTTTTTGTTTTATTTGAACACTGATCTTCTCCTTCCTACATATCGGCTTTGATCTCTTGTTATGCCCCAGCTCGTCTCCTGCACTCTGCTCATCACCGTCTCCTATCTGCCCCTTTCACCTCTACTGCTCTCGTTTGCCTTAAACCTTTCTCCCTCACAGCACCTTACCTGAACTCCCTGCCACTCAGTATACGCCGAGCACCCGCTCTCCCTCACACTCAGTATACACCGAGCACACTCTCCCAGCCACTCAGTATACACCGAGCACCCGCTCTCCCTGCCACACAGTATACACCGAGCACACTCTCCCAGCCACTCAGTATATGCCGAGCACCCGCTCTCCCTGCCACACAGTATACACCAAGCACCCGCTCTCCCTGCCACTCAGTATATGCCGAGCACACGCTTTCCCTGCCACTCAGTATACGCCGAGCACACGCTCTCCCTGCCACTCAGTATATGCCGAGCACCCGCTCTCCCTGCCACTCAGTATACACCGAGCACCCGCTCTCCCTGCCACACAGTATACACCGAGCACCCGCTCTCCCTGCCACTCAGTATACACCGAGTACCCGCTCTCCCTGCCACTCAGTATATGCCGAGCACCCGCTCTCCCTGCCACACAGTATACGCCGAGCACCCACTCTCCCTGCCACTCAGTATACGCTGAGCACACCACTCTCCCTCACGCTCAATATATGCCGAGCACCCGCACTCCCTCACACTCAGTATACACCGAGCACACTCTCCCTGCCACACAGTATACATCGAGTACCCGCTCTCCCTGCCACTCAGTATACGCCGAGCACCCGCTCTCCCTGCCACTCATTATACGCCAAGCACCCACTCTCCCTCACACTCAGTATACGCCGAGCACCCGCTCTCCCTCATACTCAGTATATGCCGAGCACCCGCTCTCCCTGCCACTCAGTATACGCTGAGCACCCGCTCTCCCTCACGCTCAGTATACGCCGAGCACACGCTCTCCCTCACACTCAGTATACACCGAGCACACTCTCCCTGCCACTCAGTGTACGCCGAGCACCCGCTCTCCCTGCACTCAGTATACGCCGAGCACCCGCTCTCCCTCACACTCAGTATACAACGAGCACTCTCCCTGCCACTCAGTGTACGCTGATCACCCGCTCTCCCTGCCACTCAGTATACGCCAAGCACGCGCTTTCCCTCACACTCATTATACGCCGAGCACCCACTCTCCCTCACACTCAGTATACGCCAAGCACGCGCTCTCCCTCACACTCATTATACGCCGAGCACCCACACTCCCTGCCACTCAGTATACACCAAGCACCCGCTCTCACTCACACTCAGTATACGCCGAGCACCCACTCTCCTCACCTTTAAGACAAACCTTAAAACTCACCTTTTAAATGAGGCATTTTAATAGCCGGGACTCATGGCCTCTGTCCCACACCCACAGTCACTCCTACCAACCATCGTGGCGAAGCACTGCCATCTAATGCACCTACCCACCATCAAGGCCAGCACTGCCATCTCCTGCACGTATTCCCTCACCCGCTGTCTCTGTAACTCTCCCAACATACCGCTAAGGCCGGGATTATACCAAACTCCGCCGGCGGCGCTGCGTACGGCTCAAAAACTAATTGTTGGAACCCAGTGAAGGTAAGTATACCTCCCGCAAAACTACCGCGCCGAACTGCAAAGCGGCAGACTGGTGCAGAGACTTGTGTTTGTGTTTTCTTGAGGCCACGGCCACGTCATGTGAGCGATTCCGCCAATGAGGGCAAACCCCGTATGGCCACGCCTCCGCCACGGCTCCCTGTCTCCTCTGCTTGTTCGGATGCCGCTGGGCGGCAGCGTGAGGATGACGTCACCGGCTCGCGCTGCCGCCCAGCGGCATCTGGTACAATCGTAGTTTTAGATTGTAAGCTCTGCAGGGCAGGGATTTATTTTCCTAATGAGCGAGTTAGTTTGCTCCACTTATTGTATTATAATTCCCTAGATTGTATTGTCACCTTAGTAAAGCGCAGAGTACACAGTGGGTGCTATATAAAGATTTACATACAACAGATCGCGGTAATCTCACGTTGGTCATATGTGCGACTGCGCCTGTAAGTGCTGAGTACCTTGCGGAGGAATAAGCGCCCTCAGTGTTAGATCAAGCCTAGGTGACAGGTAAGTGGGTGTGCCGTGGTACCTTCTTCCTTCTCTTTGAACGTCACCAGGTCCGACTCTTGGCTGGGCTCGCTGGTTCCGTACACGCTGGTGGCGCGCACTTGGAATTTGTACTCGCGGTCCAGCAGCAGGCTCTCCACGTTGAAGGACGTGCTCCTGCAGGTGGTCAGGTCCGACCAGGTCTTATCCACGGTGTCCCATATCTCCACCGTGTACGACTCCACCACGCTGCCTCCGTCGTACGTGGGGCCGTACCACGACAGGGTGAGGTAGGAGCCTTTCACGTCCGAGGCGCAGGGCTGCCCCGCCGGGGGGTCCGGCTTATCTGCAACAATCAAAGAAACGTCGTTGCTGAGGCGGCCAATCAAAACATTGTATTTAGCGTTGTATCTCAAGCAAGGGAAAGACATCACACTAAAACAGCGGTGGGCAACTCGCCCAACAGGGCAGGCATTAGGGATATCCCTGCTTCAGCACAGGTGGCTCAATCAGTGGCTCAGTCTTCGACTGAGCCACTGATTGAGCCACCTGTGCTGAAGCAGGGATATCCTGAAAACCTGACCTGTTGGTGGCCCTTTAGGAATGGCGTTTCCCAAACCTGACATAAGCCATTATAGTACAGGAACTAAAAGGGGTTGTGGCACAAAGAAATGGAGTAGGGTAAATGTTTGCAGTATTCTTTCCCAACAAGCTCTTGACAAATTCAAACGATACTTCATTTTAGAATCGGCGGGCTTCACGCCCACGCCGCTGCGTTCATTATCTCCCAGCAGCTCACTGCCGGAGGCGAGCGCGGCTTCGTGTGGCTGCAGGGAAACCATCTATCAGGACGGCGCTGTTTCTGCCAAAAGTGTCTCTTCAATAAACAAGTTAATCCCGCCTGCGGTGGGCTGCTGAAATACGGCGCAGGGGCGCGGAGCCTGGCGCCGCGTCAGAAACGCCTTTCATGCGCAGTGTTAGCACAAGTGAAAATCCAGGTGGGAAAGTGCATCAAAGATCCCCCTCCCATCTCAGTGTGAAAGGACGAAAGAATCGGCTTTATCTATTTCAATCCCTTTAATGAGTCCCGGCAGTCTTCCTGCCGCGGTTCCGTGTACTGGACTAGTCCTGAAATATATGCGCTCGCTACCAAATTTAAAGAGACAATCCCTGCAATATCCTACGTGTGTGCTTAAAAAAAGAACACAAGAGCTGTAGTATTATTCAACGCTTAATGCCATTATTTATGTTTTAATATACTGAGCATCCTTTGATTTCTATAGCAGGTTTATCCCACCTCCCCAGCAGTGCAAGATCTTTGCAGCACTTTTCTGTTTGTGATCATTTGTTGCCAATATTCCCAGCAGTTTGAGCTGCAAACTGCAACAATATACAATGCTTCCTTACAAACATACATTGTAGCTGCTGAGTTACACTGACTGAAGAATTGATTAAAATTGGAAGGCAGCCGGTCCCTGCGGATCGATTAATTCTTGCGTGATCGATCCGCAGTTTCGATACTTCGTTTTCAATAAAGGTAATCAAAGCCTGCACTCATTGATTGAGCCACTGATTAAGCCACCTGTGCTGAAGCAGGGATATCCTGAAAACCTGACCTGTTGGTGGCCCTTGCGAACTGGAGTTGGCTGCCCCTGCAGTGGATTGTAAATACATTTTACAGTAAATGAAGAATGACCCCCAGATAATCTCGCCTAAGCTGCGTGAATGGTTTGACGCGGGGTGAAGGAATCCGTCCTGGCAATTAAACATTTCCATTTAGGAGAGAATTCGACGTGCCGCCCGCTCGCCTGGATTTCTTTGCACTGGTTAATATGCCGCACACGTGAATCTGCGATTCCTTTTCGAGAAGCGAGCTATGTGTGCTGCTCCCCAGACAGAAGCGAGCTATGTGTGCTGCTCCCCAGACAGAAGCGAGCTATGTGTGCTGCTCCCCAGACAGAAGCGAGCTATGTGTGCTGCTCCCCAGACAGAAGCGAGCTATGTGTGCTGCTCCCCAGACAGAAGCGAGCTATGTGTGCTGCTCCCCAGACAGAAGCGAGCTATGTGTGCTGCTCCCCAGACAGAAGCGAGCTATGTGTGCTGCTCCACAGACAGAAGCGAGCTATGTGTGCTGTTCCCCAGACAGAAGCGAGCTATGTGTGCAGCACCCCAGACAGAAGCGAGCTATGTGTGCTGCTCCCCAGACAGAAGGAGCTATGTGTGCTGCTCCCCAGACAGAAGCGAGCTATGTGTGCTGCTTCCCAGACAGAAGCGAGCTATGTGTGCTGCTTCCCAGACAGAAGCGAGCTATGTGTGCTGCTCCCCAGACAGAAGCGAGCTATGTGTGCTGCTCCCCAGACAGAAGTGAGCTATGTGTGCAGCTCCCCAGACAGAAGCGAGCTATGCGTGCTGCTCCCCAGACAGAAGCGAGCTATGCGTGCTGCTCCCCAGACAGAAGTGAGCTATGTGTGCTGCTCCCCAGACAGAAGCGAGCTATGTGTGCTGCTCCCCAGACAGAAGCGAGCTATGTGTGCAGCTCCCCAGACAGAAGCGAGCTATGTGTGCTGCTCCCCAGACAGAAGCGAGCTATGTGTGCTGCTCCCCAGACAGAAGCGAGCTATGTGTGCTGTTCCCCAGATAGAAGCGAGCTATGCGTGCTGCTCCCCAGACAGAAGTGAGCTATGTGTGCTGCTCCCCAGACAGAAGCGAGCTATGTGTGCTGCTCCCCAGACAGAAGCGAGCTATGTGTGCTGCTCCCCAGACAGGAGCTATGTGTGCAGCTCCCAAGAAAACAGTGAGCTATGTGTGCTACTCCCCAGACAGAAGGAGCTATGTGTGCTGCTCCCCAGACAGAAGCGAGCTATGTGTGCAGCTCTCCAGACAGAAGCGAGCTATGTGTGCTGCTCCCCAGACAGAAGCGAGCTATGTGTGCAGCTCTCCAGACAGAAGCGAGCTATGTGTGCTGCTCCCCAGACAGAAGTGAGCTATGTGTGCTGCTCCCCAGACAGAAGTGAGCTATGTGTGCAGCTCCCCAGACAGAAGCGAGCTATGTGTGCTGCTCCCCAGACAGAAGCGAGCTATGTGTGCTGCTCCCCAGACAGAAGCGAGCTATGTGTGCTGCTCCCCAGACAGAAGCGAGCTATGTGTGCTGCTCCCCAGACAGAAGCGAGCTATGTGTGCAGCTCCCCAGACAGCAGAGAGCTATGTGTGCTGCTCCCCAGACAGAAGCGAGCTATGTGTGCTGCTCCCCAGACAGAAGCGAGCTATGTGTGCTGCTCCCCAGACAGAAGCGAGCTATGTGTGCTGCTCCCCAGACAGCAGAGAGCTATGTGTGCTGCTCCCCAGACAGAAGCGAGCTATGTGTGCTGCTCCCCAGACAGAAGCGAGCTATGTGTGCTGCTCCCCAGACAGACGCGAGCTGGATAGTATTAGAGAGCCCCAGAGAGCCCTGTCCTCCTCTGTGATTTACATGCCCCTTCACTTACAAAGCCAGCAGCCAACTTCCCAGGCAGTAACGTTACTACTTGGCCACAACCTTTCTCATAGCATAAAAACCTTAAAACATTGGGTAACACCAATCATTCCCCTTTACCAGGATTGTGGTCTCCAAACCAAACACAGTGCCACTACTTTTTTATGCTGCTAGTCCACCAACGCCTCACCAGCGTGGGAGAAGTGGAAATAGTGTAATGAGTTGAGGCAGCATTATCATGGCATATTGTGCCTTGTATTTTGTTGTATGCAGCCCTGGCAAGGGGTGAAGATGAAATGTGCTTTGTCTCCTATTTGCTGTCAGTATCAGTCACGGAGATCTTCCTCTCCCAGAACTTATAGAAAGCAGCCATTCCATTCCCCCAGCCGCTAAGCCAGCAAAGCTATTTAATGTGCTCCTGAGGCCAATTGGACACAATCCATGCCGACAGCACTGGCAATGCCTCAATTTAAAATTCATCTGCGGGAGAGAAACCCAACCTTAAAAGGTCCGAAGCATACTGTGCATTAATGCAGACAGGGCCCCGGGACAGCCAAAGACTTTCTGCTTCCTTCACAACACAGCTGGATCCAACAGGCTGCACTGCCAAGGATGCAGTGCACCCGACCAGAAGGGTTAACCCCTTCATTGCGAGAGACCAGCACTGTGCCCTTAACACTGAGGGATATATGTATAAAATCACCACTGGTCCAAAACGGTGGGACTTATTTTTATCATTGTGAAACTTTTTCAGTGTAAATTGTCCAGCCACAGACATTTTGACACAAATTGCCACAGGTGTTTAGGCTCAACAGTCCTGTGGCTGCTATTCAAGTGATCCCTGCCTTGTCCTCCTGTACTGCTCAGATCGGTAACCTGTCTCCCCAAAGAGAGGGGATAATCAGCTGCCAGAATTGCAAAAAATAATGAGTTTGGCTACACTGAAAACAAACAGCCCAAACAGTGGACAGTATTAGGAAAATAAAATGAATGGAAATTAAGTTTAACTTACAATGAAACTACCAAAACACATTGAATCTGACATTTTTTAGATGCATAGATCACCACAGATTAGGTACCGTATATTGGCTTGATATAATATTTATATTAAATAAATGTGGCTTGGGTACCAACTTCCTAATTTAGATTAAAGCTTTAAATTAATTCTTTTGCTGAAGTTCGTTAAATGCCTCTTGTTCAGAGACCGGTCAGATATTCTAGGAGGCGAGGCAGATATGTCCACTTTCTCCATTACTATTTGTGCTTGTGACAGAAACTCAAGAGATCAATAGAATCAACAATTGAAATGGGTGAATCGCAAAATTAATTATACTATTCACAGGCAATACAGTTTCCAATTAGATGTCACCATGGGAGCACACATCTGTCTTAATATTGAATGCTTATATACTCCAAATGCTTAAACTTGTGCGATTAACAAAAAACAAAAACAAAAAAATGCATCATTTATAAAACAGTGCAGATACACTTATTTGTGTCATATCATAGCCTTTTGAAACTCATATTCTGATTCTGCAGATACAAAAAGGCCTTATACTGTAATTCTGATTACATCAGAAATCTGGAAAGTATTCACAATAAAAGAGATAGTTTGGGGAATATAGACCTAGAATAATATTATATTTGACTGTAAACCAGTAATTTATCTGGATTAGTGAATCGGTGATTATAGATGATTGGAATATCTTCTGCTATCGCTAGCTGTTTTAACAAGGTTTGGCATTTTCTAGCGATGGAGACAATTATAATCTTATAAAAAAAAAAATTTCTGGGAATGATTTCTCTAAAATGTCGAATCTTATTTTGTTTCTAAACAAAGGTGAAATAACGTGCATTATAAAATATATACGGTTAAAGATAGATATCCAAAAGTAAGTAAACAGTTAATCATTTTGGAGACGATAGTACGTTGTTAATATTCTGCTTCAGTTTATTCTTTTCATTGTTTGAAGAAAGTATAAATGAGTGTAACTTACTTATTGGCTCTTAAACATTTCCTAAACTTTTTTAGGGAAGTTTTTTAAAAACATTTCTTAAACATTTCCGGCATGCAAACTGTTCACATTCAGACTTGTAGTCTGCGTCCCTGACCTTTCCCTTGCTTTTTTCTAATCTAATATTGTTTTTTGTAACTCAATTTACTTATAACCCATTTTCTGGTGAAGTGCCTGGGAAAGTATTACAAAGCAGTTGGTCTTTTGATCTGCTCAGATATGCTGCATGTATCCGGTGATACTGTTACATGTATCCGGTGATATTGTTACATGTATCCGGTGATACTGTTACATGTATCCGGTGATACTGTTACATGTATCCGGTGATATTGTTACATGTATCCGGTGATATTGTTACATGTATCCGGTGATACTGTTACATGTATCCGGTGATACTGTTACATGTATCCGGTGATATTGTTACACGTATCCGGTGATATTGTTACATGTATCCGGTGATACTGTTACATGTATCCGGTGATACTGTTACATGTATCCGGTGATATTGTTACATGTATCCGGTGATATTGTTACATGTATCCGGTGATACTGTTACATGTATCCGGTGATATTGTTACATGTATCCGGTGATATTGTTACATGTATCCGGTGATATTGTTACACGTATCCGGTGATATTGTTACACGTATCCGGTGATAATGTTACATGTATCCGGTGATATTGTTACATGTATCCGGTGATACTGTTACATGTATCCGGTGATATTGTTACATGTATCCGGTGATATTGTTACATGTATCCGGTGATACTGTTACATGTATCCGGTGATATTGTTACATGTATCCGGTGATATTGTTACACGTATCCGGTGATATTGTTACATGTATCCGGTGATACTGTTACACGTATCCGGTGATATTGTTACATGTATCCGGTGATATTGTTACATGTATCCGGTGATATTGTTACACGTATCCGGTGATACTGTTACATGTATCCGGTGATATTGTTACATGTATCCGGTGATACTGTTACATGTATCCGGTGATACTGTTACATGTATCCGGTGATATTGTTACACGTATCCGGTGATATTGTTACACGTATCCGGTGATACTGTTACATGTATCCGGTGATATTGTTACATGTATCCGGTGATACTGTTACATGTATCCGGTGATACTGTTACATGTATCCGGTGATATTGTTACATGTATCCGGTGATATTGTTACACGTATCCGGTGATACTGTTACATGTATCCGGTGATACTGTTACATGTATCCGGTGATACTGTTACATGTATCCGGTGATACTGTTACATGTATCCGGTGATATTGTTACATGTATCCTGTGATATTGTTACATGTATCCTGTGATACTGTTACACGTATCCGGTGATACTGTTACATGTATCCGGTGATACTGTTACATGTATCCGGTGATATTGTTACATGTATCCGGTGATACTGTTACATGTATCCGGTGATATTGTTACACGTATCCGGTGATACTGTTACACGTATCCGGTGATACTGTTACATGTATCCTGTGATACTGTTACATGTATCCGGTGATATTGTTACATGTATCCGGTGATATTGTTACACGTATCCGGTGATATTGTTACATGTATCCGGTGATACTGTTACATGTATCCGGTGATACTGTTACATGTATCCGGTGATATTGTTACATGTATCCGGTGATATTGTTACACGTATCCGGTGATATTGTTACATGTATCCGGTGATACTGTTACATGTATCCGGTGATACTGTTACATGTATCCGGTGATATTGTTACATGTATCCGGTGATACTGTTACACGTATCCGGTGATATTGTTACATGTATCCTGTGATACTGTTACATGTATCCTGTGATACTGTTACATGTATCCTGTGATATTGTTACATGTATCCTGTGATACTGTTACATGTATCCTGTGATACTGTTACATGTATCCGGTGATATTGTTACATGTATCCGGTGATATTGTTACATGTATCCTGTGATACTGTTACATGTATCCTGTGATACTGTTACATGTATCCGGTGATATTGTTACATGTATCCGGTGATATTGTTACATGTATCCTGTGATACTGTTACATGTATCCTGTGATATTGTTACCTGTATCCTGTGATACTGTTACATGTATCCGGTGATATTGTTACATGTATCCGGTGATATTGTTACACGTATCCGGTGATATTGTTACATGTATCCGGTGATACTGTTACATGTATCCGGTGATACTGTTACATGTATCCGGTGATATTGTTACATGTATCCGGTGATATTGTTACACGTATCCGGTGATATTGTTACATGTATCCGGTGATACTGTTACATGTATCCGGTGATACTGTTACATGTATCCGGTGATATTGTTACATGTATCCGGTGATACTGTTACACGTATCCGGTGATATTGTTACATGTATCCTGTGATACTGTTACATGTATCCTGTGATACTGTTACATGTATCCTGTGATATTGTTACATGTATCCTGTGATACTGTTACATGTATCCTGTGATACTGTTACATGTATCCGGTGATATTGTTACATGTATCCGGTGATATTGTTACATGTATCCTGTGATACTGTTACATGTATCCTGTGATATTGTTACATGTATCCTGTGATACTGTTACATGTATCCTGTGATACTGTTACATGTATCCGGTGATATTGTTACATGTATCCGGTGATACTGTTACATGTATCCGGTGATATTGTTACATGTATCCGGTGATACTGTTACATGTATCCGGTGATAATGTTACATGTATCCGGTGATATTGTTACATGTATCCTGTGATATTTTTACATGTATCCGGTGATATTGTTACATGTATCCGGTGATATTGTTACTTGTATCCGGTGATATTGTTACTTGTATCCGGTGATACTGTTACATGTATCCTGTGATATTGCCGCATGTATCCTGTGATATTGTATCTGATTCACCGTGTATGTTTTACGTGTATCGCTGTCCTTCATGTAGTTCTGTAACACTGCTTCATCCTTAACCCTTCAGCAAGGCATTAGTTAATAACATCTCATACCAAGCTGTGTTTAGCCAAGCAGCTGCAGCTTTTATCCAAATGTTACAAAACACACGCCAGAGACTCAATTCTTTTTAAGGATCATAAAAAAAAATGTTTATTGCAAAATTATGCTAATTTACAAAACTGGATTAAACAAAAGGCCAGGACAGGACACGAGGCCTTATATAGTTCTAGGTCAGCAGTGGGCAATTCTAGTTCTCAAGGGACAGCAGCAGGTCAGGTTTTCAGGATACCCCTGCTTCGGCACAGGCGGCTCAATCAGTGGCTCAGTCTTTGATATCCTGAAAACCTGACCTGTTGGTGGTCCTTGAGGACGGGAGTTGCCCGCCCCTGTTCTAGATATAAAATGCCTTTGTAGTGGTTGGCTTCAAAGTGGGACACTCCACTGGGGCCTAATAGGCCAATAATACAGAGAGAGAGAGAGTGGGAGAGACTAGGCCTGCCAATGAGTGAGACCCCCACACATCCTAGAGACCCACCAGAGACCCCCAGTAATCACACACAGTGAGGCAATGAATTCCCATCGCATGGCACCTGGGGCCATCACTCGGACAGGAAGACACGGCCAACGAGGTTTCTGCTCTCATCGTACGTGCACACCCACTTTATGTATTTGTTTATGTAGTATACTCATGTTTGTGATGTTTTAAAGGACACTGGTAACTGAGGAATGTTACTAAGTAATTCCCGGCCCCCGCTAGCGCCCCCCCCCCGCCTAGATCCTGCACTCACGCTTTTCTGTGGTGACTGGCTCGACAAAACAATATAGCCAGTTAATATTGCAAAGGGATGTGTCGCGTTAACACGGTCTGCTTCTATTTAACCCGCGCGTTTACACGGTATGTGACCACTAATCTGACACGGTATGTGACCACTAATCTGACACGGTATGTGACCACTAATCTGACACTGTATTCAATCTGCAATGAACACAATGCAAACTCACACACTTACCTGCCACAGGGAAGGTTGGTATTAGAATGCCCTCCTATGCACATGTTCAGATGCATGCACTGTGGGGGGAGGGGGGGAGTATTGTGTGTGTATTGTGGGGGGGTATTATTATTATGTGTATCATGGGGGGGGGGGGGGATTTTGCGTGTGGCCATTGTGTGTGTGTGTGGCCAGGGGAGGAGGGGGGAATGAGTGTGAGGAGGGGGGGATTGAGGGAGTAGGAAGTCATAGAGTGATAGCAGAGAGGGGTAGAGTGAGAGGAGAGTGAGGGGAGGTGAAAGAGTGAGTGAGGAGTGAGGTGGAGGAAGTGGGAGGTGGGAGTGGGACAGGGGGAGGTGCGGGATTGGGAGAGGGGGGAGGTGAGGGAGTGGAAGAGGGGAGAGATGAGGGAAGGGGGAGGTGGGAGTGGGAGAGGGGGGAGGTGTGGGAGTGGGGTGAGGGGGGGAGTGGGAGAGGGGGGAAGTGGGGAGTGGTAGAGGGGGGAGGAGGGGAGGTGTGGGAGATGGGGGAGGTGAGGGAGTGGGAGAGGGGCAAGGTGAGGGGGTGGGAGAGGGGGGAGGTGAGAGAGAGGGGGAGGTGAGGGAGTGGGAGTGGAGGGAGGTGAGGGCGTGGGAGAGGGGGGAGGTGAGGGCGTGGGAGAGGGGGGAGATATGGGAGTGGGAGAGTGGGGAGATATGGGAGAGGGGGGAGGTGGGGGAGTGGGAGAGGGGGGAGGTGGGGGAGTGGGAGAGGGGGATGGGGGACCGGGGAGGTGGGGGGAGGGAGGTGAGGGGGTGGGAGAGGGGGTGGTGTGATTGAGGAAGGGGGGGGGGGGGGAAGACTGAGACACAGATGGGGAGAAAAATACATGGTGAGAGGGGGGAATAGAGGAGAGCGAGAAGGTGTACAAAGGGGGGGCTTGCAAGACCACTGACATGTGGGGGGGAGGGGGGCAGTGAAAACTCTAGTCCTGGGCCCCAGGATAGCTGTTGGCGCCCCTGGGTGAGAGCACTGTATATTGTTTGGGTTGAGAACATTCTGTTAGTTTGGTTAAGCTTTAGATTGAAAGATACATTTTTAAACAAGTCAAGAAAAAAAAAAAGATCTGTTAAATTGTTTCTTATTTCCTGAAAGCAACAAAAAAAGAAGTCACCGTATAAGGAGTGAAAAAAAATTAAAAACAGCTATTTTTATCATAAGCACTTTAACTTTGAGAAATTCCAAGAGTTTTTTCATGTTCCTCAAAACCCCTCTGCTCAGTTCAGTTAATTTAATTAAATGCACGTTGTTAGAGATTGTTTCCTGAAATAAACCCGCGACACGTTCGGGAAGCGGATTGTAATACAGACATTACTTTATAAATAGCTAACAGAGCAAAGCTGATCCCGTCTGCAACGCTCTGGGAATTCCCCCTATATACACTGACATTACAAGTTAAATAGGAGATTTTAGGGAATCCCTTATGGGGCTTTAATATTATCCAAGATAAACGCTTTGCAAATTCCTCCAAGGATTCTGGGAAATGACATGCAAATGAGCACTGTTTACTTCTATTCATTTTAACATGGGACCCTCTAAGCTTACAGTCTGCCTGCCGCAATGCACAGCTTTTCAGCACAGCCTGGGATAAAGTGCAGAGCCAGTAACCTACTGGCAGACAACAGTTTCCACCTTTCGGGTCTCATCCGTGCGAGACTGAGTGACACACTGCGCTCATTTGCATGTCATTACCCAGAAGCCCTGGCTGCAGCGGCAGCATTTTTTGCTAAGCGATAATGGGAGAGAGGGGTGCAGACTTGTCTGAGATAGGCAGATGCAACACAAGTGGGATTTGTATTTACTGTTAACGACGGTGGAAGGGTTTTAATCACCTTGTTTTTATCTGCCATAACGTTCTTTAACGTCTAGCAAATTCCTCCAGAAATGAGGCAGCTGATCTCAAGCCATTTACCGTCTCAGCAGAGACAGGCGACCACAAGATCCATGTTACAATCGCTCAATTACAGGTGGGTAATGCAGACTCTGGGAAATTAGGGAGGTCACACAGATAATGGCAATTTCCCTTCCTCCCCTGTGAAGGTTACACACTAAAGAACTAGAAATGGACTAGTTTCAACCCAGAGGTGACTACCTGAGAGACCCTGAAACGCAGGTTATATGTTATCCGTGACAGGGACCCCTCTTCCACTGTAATAATAATTTAGGGGCCCATCCTCCACGCGTTTGAACGTTGCTCCGGCACACTCCCTCCCACCGGTGGCTGGTTCTGCCACTAGTATACCATAGTGGCCGCGATGCATTTCATTGAGGATACAATGTATCTCGCACTTACCAAATACTGTAAGGTTGACCTGAGCTTGCTTGCTGCCATGTTTGCTTTCCACCACCATGGTGTAACACCCGCAGTGCTCCTGCCGGGCCGAGGAGATGGTCAGCTTACTCGTGTCCTCTGTGTTCTCCACCTTGATGAACTCGTTTTCCTTTATCTGTCAAGAGACGCAGCATTGGGGGTTACTCATGAAACGGCAACGCCGCGACTTAAACGGGTATTTCCATGCAAGTGTCCAGACCAACCCCATCTTGCCACTTGATGAATAACCGCCATCGTATCTATTTTACAATACAGATAGCTTCACAATCAGGTCCCAACCGTCAGGTAGCAGGAAAGAGGGACATTCAAATATGTTTAAATATTTAACATGAATTAATCCTTAAAGACAGGAAAACTTCCCCAAAATGTTAAACGGTGTATACTGTACAGTACAAGCTATCCGAAATGAAGTTTAAAATAAAATGTTTATGATATCTTAAATGTTGTCCGTGTGACCAAGGTGAGGACATTTTGAATTTGTCATATGACACACTGGAAGTAACACAGAGGCTGACATGCGGTTTTTGGGGCAGCACACACCTCTCCTGTGTTACATGTATGATGTATGAAATGTGTTCCCTGGGGTTTGAGAGCTTTATCTTGGATAATGTGAGAAGTGATACGATGTTCCACCAGTAACCGGGAGGTCTAGGAACTGCGGAGAATGTCCAATAGAACAGAGGTGAATATTACGTGTCTTCTGTGGCATCCGTTTAACGGTAAAATCACACGATTTTCTAACTGGTTGGCTGGCGAATTACCTGCTTCCTAAATTTCATCCACATGCATGTAATGGGCTGAGTCCCGGCCACCTTACAGAGAAGTACCACCGACTCTCCGGCCCGGACCTTCATGTCATCCGGGAATTGTAGGATCTGAGGTGGGGAGGCTGCATGCGGGAGAGAAGGGAAGAGACCAGGAGGGGGACAAGGGATTGATACTCAGTACCATTTAGTAGCATCGCACTGCAATCATTTGTTCTCTTTTTAAAGTCCACAGATTGCCATGGCCCAAGAGCTCACACTCGTTTTTAGTGCCCGAGTCCCAGGGAGACAAAGGAACACGCAGAGGAAGCTGGTAATGGGATGTCACTGCTTTACCTTCTACAGAAGGGGTGGACTAGAGGGCACCTTATCTGCAGATTCCGTGGGTCACATTAAAGATGGCCGGCTCTGTGATGTTTCCACTCACACAATTTAGTGTCGCTGTAGAACAATTGTGCAAATAAAAGCCCAAGAATTAGATGTCCTGGGGTAAGGGTGGGCAACCCGAGTTCTCAAGGGCCACCAACAGGTCGTTGACTGAGCCACTGATTGAGCCACCTGTGCTGAAGCAGGGAAATCCTATAAACCTGACCTGTTGGTGGCCCTTGAGGACAGGAGTTGGCCAGTCCTGCCCTAGAGGCTGTTTAGAGGATCACCAAAGATAAAAAAAAAAAAAGAATTGAGCCGTTGTTGTTACAGTCACAGTAATCAGAATTGGGATGTAAACCAGCATACACATAATAATAATAATAATAACGGTAATAATAACGGTAATAATAACGGACCTTCGGAAATGTTTGGTATCAGCAATTTGATAAAACAGGAAACTACCGGAGAATTATACAAAACAAATATGTGGTCAGGATGAAAAGAACAGAGCAATTTGTCAAAGATATTTTTTTGGAGCGAGTTAGTGGAGTTGTAACTATTGTGAGAAACCGCAAATCACGGAGAATTCGGAGCACAAAGGGACATTGAAGAGAGCAGCTGCAGGCAGGAAAACCGCAGACAATTCCGTTACCTGCTTTGGGTGGGGTCTTCGGTGCCGGCTTCTTTTTGATGGTGGCTTCATCTGCAAGGTAAGGGGGAACAATTTATTACAGACACAATTAAAGGATTAGCGGAGAGGAGGTACGTCAATTCTGCTCCAGGAATGTTCCAAAAGAAACTTCCCCTGGTTTTTACATCCCAGAATATAAAGCGGCCACATTATCCCGCCGCTCAATACATTGCAATGATTTGTATGCGATTTAAGGCTCTGCTTCTTTACAACGCTGAATAATTATTCCTTGTACTTATATTTTTATTAATTGTATATAATAAATAACAATGGTTACATAACAAAAATATTCTACGAATATGGATAATATAAAGATGTTACACAGCAGAGGCACACATGTATAGATAATAGTTTACAATTCATGCAACTCATATTACATTGAATTAAGGGCAGGAAGGAGATGTATGTATATATGTATGTATGTATGTATGTATGTATGTATGTATGTATGTATGTATGTATGTCTTTATTTATATAGCACCAAAAGTGTACTCAGCGCTTTACAAAGAATACAGTACCGGGAATTATAATAATACAATAACTGCAGCAAAATCGGGCAATAGGAAAGGAAATCCCTGCCCCCAAGAGCTTACAATCTAAGAGGTTTGATGGGGAACTTACAGAGACAGCAGGTAAGGCAGTGCTGTAGATGGCAGAGCTTGGTCACAGTGGGTGGTAGGAGTGACTGAGTGTGGGGCAGTAAGCATCAGTGCAGACTATTGGGAGGCTTGCTTTGTGGGGTGAGTTTTAAGGTTAGTCTGTATTAAAATGAGAGGGTTAGCACAATTTACAGGGGAAGAGATGGCAGGGAGGCGTGGGTGAGGTCAGGTGTGTATGTCTGGATCATCGATGTATTGTCATCATAACTCTGTGCCCAGGACATACTGGAAAATGAGAGGTAACTGAATGTATTACGTCCTGGTAAAACATTATATAAATAAATCAATGTACATTACAGAGGGGAAAGCAGAGTGCGGGAGACTGGGCTAAGAGGGGCACGAGAAGTCACAATGGGCACTGGGGAGGGGGATGTAAGAGGAGTTGGCATTAGGGGGTGGGCACGGGGGAGAGAATGTAAGAGGAGTTGGCATTAGGGGGTGGGCACGGGGGAGGGAAATGTAAGAGGGGTTGGCATTAGGGGGTGGGCACGGGGGAGGGGAATGTAAGAGGGGTTGGCATTAGGGGGTGGGCAGTGGGGAGGGGAATGTAAGAGGGGTTGGCATTAGGGGGTGGGCACTAAATGGACAATGAAGAAGGCACCGAGGGGTGAGAGATAAACTGGGAAGAAAGAGGAATGGGAGAATGGAGGAGGGGCTCGGAAATGTTACTATATACAAAGTGAGCAGCACTGAATTAATTGGTGCTTTAGTGTTCCAGCCACACGTGAGAGCTCAATAAGAATGAGTGCAGCCACGGAACAGGCTTCTTCCCAAAAGTGGTTCTGGATCTGAAAGGCTGGAGACCCTATTGCATAGAAATATTTCCGTTTCCTGTAGTGGTCCCTCAGCAATGAGAGATAAGCTCCCGTGTGATATTTGTGGGTCAGTTCCAGTGAACTAAATGAAGTGACATCTTTACTAGCCTAATTGTGCCTGTTTATATGGCAAATAAAAGCTTTGTCGCTTTTACACTCGTTTTCAATCGTCTCTTTGTAATCGAGCGCTTTGTGTCAAATCCACGGGTCATTTCTCTCCTTTTATCTGTGCAGTAAAGTAATTCCGAAACCATCGTTATTCGCACAGATAAACATAAGTAACGAATGAGCAGGAAGTCCGGGGACCGGAGGAAAGCAAAACATTTCTTTTTCACACGGTACGAACATTGTAACTTTGATGGAGATGGATTCTTTCTACATTAGTCTGTTACACCAACACATTATTTACATGTATTTGCTTTGGTACATACAGTATGTATATATATATATATACACACACACGTGTGTGTGTGTGTGTGTGTGTGTGTGTGTGTGTGTGTGTGTGTGTGTGTGTGTGTGTGTGTGTGTGTGTGTGTGTGTGTGGTTGTGTGTGTGTGTGTGTGTGTGTTTACATTTTCTTCGAGTGGGTCATTATCTGTTGTTACTTCCTTTTATCTCTTTGGCTAGCGATCGCATCAGAATTTGTCCACACAAAATATCAAAAGGATAAACAGATGGCCTGAATATACAGGAGAATACACAGTCTTGTTACAGAAGCCATTAGGTAAAGACGGTAAAAACTCTTCGAAGTTGCCTGGTGTTGCAGTGGTGTCGGCCACCTGTATTACACTCCTAAACTCATCACGGCCACTGGCCCACAGAGGGGCTCGCCCCTTTAATGGGGTATAATCAACACTGGGCCAGAGAGGAGAGAAGCGGAGGAGGAGGAGGGCAGATCATGGCCCGGGAGAGAACCCTTTCTGTAACATACAGAGCCGCGTGCTGCTGCTCATATAACTCCGCAGTTAAATAGAGGATAGGCCGGGGGTGAGCAACTCCAGTCCTCAAGGACCACCAACAGGTCAGGTTTTCAGGATATTCCTGCGTCAGCACAAGTGGCTCAATCTGTGGCTCAGCTTCAGCACAGGTGGCTTCAACTAAGACACTGATTGAGCCACCTGGGCTGAAGCAGAGATATCCTGAAAACCTGACCTGTTGGTGGCCCTAGGGGACTGGAGTTGGCCGCCCCTGTGACATTTCTCGCCTGTAACATTTTGCTGAGGGATATTTGGGAGTGTGCAATGTGCTCAGCGCTGTACTCACTCTTTTCTGGGGAATTTAGCAAAAATAAAATAATGGCCCATAATGGCTAAACGGTGCTAAGATTTCCAACTCTACCACAGCCCCATTGCAGTAAATAGAACTCAACCATTTTTCTCCCAGAGGGGTCATCTTCCTGCCATCTGTGTACAGTGAGCATGCTGCTCCCATCTCTCTTTGGAAAGCCCATTTCCTGTGCTCCTGACACCCCTGTAAGAGGAAATGTGGGGTATCCCTAAAACCTGGCACCTATTATCCTACAAGATCTCCATGTCCATGTTATGGGACCATCGGGAAGCCCGGGGACTTCTCCTGTCTTAGATTATCGGGGGGGGGGGGGGCGGAAAAGGGGGGTTTACATTTGTGTTGTACTCGTGCAATCTTTGTAAATCAGTATTGTTGACCTGAGGAAGAGAGAGCTCTCGAAAGCTTGTCTTATAATATCAATTGTTAGTCCAAATAGAAAAGGTGTAATAATACCTAATACCGATGTACTCGTGTCTTGATACACGAGCCTCGTATTTGATTTGTGCAACAGGGAGCATTCAGTTGTAGAAATGATAGTGCACCCAGAGCTTTCCTAACCTCGCGGGTCTCTTCTTCAGGTATACACAGCAAGGCTCGGACAGCTCTGCACAATATCATTAAGAAATCTCATGTTGGTCCATTAAAAGGCATCACAACCTGCAATGAATTGTCACCTAGTTTGGGAATTAGTGAAGTGCTTGCAATGATTAGAAGACGTTTCTTTGCCGGCGGTACCATGGGCTGGGACACAAGGCAGCCTCGTCTTCCTCATCTGCTACTAATAAATCCATTTATATTGAAACGTGCGTCTTTAGCACCCCTGGCACATCACAAGGCAACCAGAGTGATGTTAAAAATCCTCGATCCTAAGTGTGTTTGCTCTGCTCACTGTCCCGGCTGACGTTATATACACAACTGTCACAGAGGCGACGAACGCTCCGTGCAAACGGCGGTTTCCATTCTAAGAGAAGGATTCTCTCCAGTAGCACGAGATTTATTCTCAGGGGGCATCAGGTTCTCTCCAGTAGCACGAGATTTATTCTCAGGGGGCATCAGGTTCTCTTCAAACTATTTCAGAAGACTTTGTTTATTGAGTCACAAAACAATACACAATTATCAAGCCAAAGATTTTCCATAGTGCAGAGAATAGTGGTAAATTATGGTGGTAAAACTGTGGCCCATTCAGTGTCCTGTCAGTGTGGGATAATGTTCAGGGCTGGCAGAGACGTGACTATCTGCCCTGTCTCAGAATACGCTCCGGCCTCACAGGCCACGCTGAGTGACCATGAAACATTACTTTGCACAGATACAACATATCGCAGAGCAATCTATGCAGCAATGCCATACAGTGCGGCGGTGAAGAGGTTAACCCCGGCGGCCGTGCCAGCAACGCCTTCACTCCCACACAGGATGTTTCAGTTCACATGACCCAACGGACGAGAAGGTTAGGGACACACATGGAAACCATATCCAGCGCTAAAGAGAAGATAGCGAAGATAGCAGGCATGTGCATTACAGGCTCATCGTACAGCACGTCACCCCATGCAGGGACTGTCTCACAAGACATGTTTCATAGCTCAGTGAGACACTGACTGGCACTGAGTGTGAAGCAGGGGAACCTGGGAGAAGGAGCGGCTCAGTGAGACACTGACTGGCACCGAGTGTGAAGCAGGGGGACCTGGGAGAAGGAGCGGCTCAGTGAGTAAAGACACTGACTGGCACTGAGTGTGAAGCAGGGGAACCTGGGAGAAGGAGCGGCTCAGTGAGTACAGACACTGACTGGCAATGAGTGTGAAGCAGGGGGACCTGGGAGAGGGAGCGGCTCAGTGAGACACTGACTGGCACTGAGTGTGAAGCAGGGGAACCTGGGAGAAGGAGCGGCTCAGTGAGTAAAGACACTGACTGGCACTGAGTGTGAAGCAGGGGAACCTGGGAGAAGGAGCGGCTCAGTGAGTACAGACACTGACTGGCACTGAGTGTGACGCAGGGGAACCTGGGAGAAGGAGCGGCTCAGTGAGACACTGACTGGCACTGAGTGTGAAGCAGGGGAACCTGGGAGAAGGAGCGGCTCAGTGAGTAAAGACACTGACTGGCACTGAGTGTGAAGCAGGGGAACCTGGGAGAAGGAGCGGCTCAGTGAGTACAGACACTGACTGGCAATGAGTGTGAAGCAGGGGGACCTGGGAGAGGGAGCGGCTCAGTGAGACACTGACTGGCACTGAGTGTGAAGCAGGGGAACCTGGGAGAAGGAGAGGCTCAGTGAGACACTGACTGGCACTGAGTGTGAAGCAGGGGAACCTGGGAGAAGCAGCGGCTCAGTGAGTACAGACACTGACTGGCACTGAGTGTGAAGCAGGAGAACCTGGGAGTAGGAGCGGCTCAGTGAGTAAAGACACTGACTGGCACTGAGTGTGAAGCAGGGGGACCTGGGAGAGGGAGCGGCTCAGTGAGACACTGACTGGCACAGAGTGTGAAGCAGGGGAACCTGGGAGAAGGAGAGGCTCAGTGAGACACTGACTGGCACTGAGTGTGAAGCAGGGGACCTGGGAGAAGGAGCGGCTCAGTGAGTAAAGACACTGACTGGCACTGAGTGTGAAGCAGGGGAACCTGGGAGAAGCAGCGGCTCAGTGAGTACAGACACTGACTGGCACTGAGTGTGAAGCAGGAGAACCTGGGAGAAGGAGCGGCTCAGTGAGTAAAGACACTGACTGGCACTGAGTGTGAAGCAGGGGAACCTGGGAGAAGGATCGGCTCAGTGAGTACAGACACTGACTGGCACCGAGTGTGAAGCAGGGGAGCCTGGGAGAAGGAGCAGCTCAGTGAGTAAAGACACTGACTGGCACCGAGTGTGAAGCAGGGGAACCTGGGAGAAGGAGCGGCTCAGTGAGTACAGACACTGACTGGCACTGAGTGTGAAGCAGGGGAGCCTGGGAGAAGGAGCGGCTCAGTGAGACACTGACTGGCACTGAGTGTGAAGCAGGGGAACCTGGGAGAAGGAGCGGCTCAGTGAGACACTGACTGGCACTGAGTGTGAAGCAGGGGAACCTGGGAGAAGGAGCGGCTCAGTGAGTAACGACACTGACTGGCACCGAGTGTGAAGCAGGGGAACCTGGGAGAAGGAGCAGCTCAGTGAGACACTGACTGGCACTGAGTGTGAAGCAGGGGAGCCTGGGAGAAGGAGCGGCTCAGTGAGACACTGACAGGCACTGAGTGTGAAGCAGGGGAGCCTGGGAGAAGGAGCGGCTCAGTGAGACAGTGACTGGCACTGAGTGTGAAGCAGGGGACCTGGGAGAAGGAGCGGCTCAGTGAGTAAAGACACTGACTGGCACTGAGTGTGAAGCAGGAGAACCTGGGAGAAGGAGAGGCTCAGTGAGTAAAGACACTGACTGGCACTGAGTGTGAAGCAGGGGAACCTGGGAGAAAGAGCGGCTCAGTGAGACACTGACTGGCACTGAGTGTGAAGCAGGGGAACCTGGGAGAAGGAGCGGCTCAGTGAGTAAAGACACTGACTGGCACTGAGTGTGAAGCAGGGGATCCTGGGAGAAGGAGCGGCTCAGTGAGTACAGACACTGACTGGCACTGAGTGTGAAGCAGGGGATCCTGGGAGAAGGAGCGGCTCAGTGAGTAAAGACACTGACTGGCACTGAGTGTGAAGCAGGGGATCCTGGGAGAAGGAGCGGCTCAGTGAGTACAGACACTGACTGGCACCGAGTGTGAAGCAGGGGAACCTGGGAGAAGGAGCGGCTCAGTGAGTAAAGACACTGACTGGCACTGAGTGTGAAGCAGGGGAACCTGGGAGAAGGAGCGGCTCAGTGAGACACTGACTGGCACTGAGTGTGAAGCAGGGGAACCTGGGAGAAGGAGCGGCTCAGTGAGACACTGACTGGCACTGAGTGTGAAGCAGGGGAACCTGGGAGAAGGAGCGGCTCAGTGAGACACTGACTGGCACTGAGTGTGAAGCAGGGGACCTGGGAGAAGGAGCGGCTCAGTGAGTAAAGACACTGACTGGCACTGAGTGTGAAGCAGGGGAACCTGGGAGAAGCAGCGGCTCAGTGAGTACAGACACTGACTGGCACTGAGTGTGAAGCAGGAGAACCTGGGAGAAGGAGCGGCTCAGTGAGTAAAGACACTGACTGGCACTGAGTGTGAAGCAGGGGAACCTGGGAGAAGGATCGGCTCAGTGAGTACAGACACTGACTGGCACCGAGTGTGAAGCAGGGGAGCCTGGGAGAAGGAGCAGCTCAGTGAGTAAAGACACTGACTGGCACCGAGTGTGAAGCAGGGGAACCTGGGAGAAGGAGCGGCTCAGTGAGTACAGACACTGACTGGCACTGAGTGTGAAGCAGGGGAGCCTGGGAGAAGGAGCGGCTCAGTGAGACACTGACTGGCACTGAGTGTGAAGCAGGGGAACCTGGGAGAAGGAGCGGCTCAGTGAGACACTGACTGGCACTGAGTGTGAAGCAGGGGAACCTGGGAGAAGGAGCGGCTCAGTGAGTAACGACACTGACTGGCACCGAGTGTGAAGCAGGGGAACCTGGGAGAAGGAGCAGCTCAGTGAGACACTGACTGGCACTGAGTGTGAAGCAGGGGAGCCTGGGAGAAGGAGCGGCTCAGTGAGACACTGACAGGCACTGAGTGTGAAGCAGGGGAGCCTGGGAGAAGGAGCGGCTCAGTGAGACAGTGACTGGCACTGAGTGTGAAGCAGGGGACCTGGGAGAAGGAGCGGCTCAGTGAGTAAAGACACTGACTGGCACTGAGTGTGAAGCAGGAGAACCTGGGAGAAGGAGAGGCTCAGTGAGTAAAGACACTGACTGGCACTGAGTGTGAAGCAGGGGAACCTGGGAGAAAGAGCGGCTCAGTGAGACACTGACTGGCACTGAGTGTGAAGCAGGGGAACCTGGGAGAAGGAGCGGCTCAGTGAGTAAAGACACTGACTGGCACTGAGTGTGAAGCAGGGGATCCTGGGAGAAGGAGCGGCTCAGTGAGTACAGACACTGACTGGCACTGAGTGTGAAGCAGGGGATCCTGGGAGAAGGAGCGGCTCAGTGAGTAAAGACACTGACTGGCACTGAGTGTGAAGCAGGGGATCCTGGGAGAAGGAGCGGCTCAGTGAGTACAGACACTGACTGGCACCGAGTGTGAAGCAGGGGAACCTGGGAGAAGGAGCGGCTCAGTGAGTAAAGACACTGACTGGCACTGAGTGTGAAGCAGGGGAACCTGGGAGAAGGAGCGGCTCAGTGAGACACTGACTGGCACTGAGTGTGAAGCAGGGGAACCTGGGAGAAGGAGCGGCTCAGTGAGACACTGACTGGCACTGAGTGTGAAGCAGGGGAACCTGGGAGAAGGAGCGGCTCAGTGAGACACTGACTGGCACTGAGTGTGAAGCAGGGGAGCCTGGGAGAAGGAGCGGCTCAGTGAGTACAGACACTGACTGGCACTGAGTATGAAGCAGGGAACCTGGGAGAAAGAGCGGCTCAGTGAGTAAAGACACTGACTGGCACTGAGTGTGAAGCAGGGGAACCTGGGAGAAGGAGCGGCTCAGTGAGTAAAGACACTGACTGGCACTGAGTGTGAAGCAGGGGAGCCTGGGAGATGGAGCGGCTCAGTGAGACACTGACTGGCACTGAGTGTGAAGCAGGGGAGCCTGGGAGAAGGAGCGGCTCAGTGAGACACTGACTGGCACTGAGTGTGAAGCAGGGGAGCCTGGGAGAAGGAGCGGCTCAGTGAGTAAAGACAGTGACTGGCACTGAGTGTGAAGCAGGGGAGCCTGGGAGAAGGAGCGGCTCAGTGAGTAAAGACACTGACTGGCACTGAGTGTGATGCAGGGGAGCCTGGGAGAAGGAGCGGCTCAGTGAGTAAAGACACTGACTGGCACTGAGTGTGAAGCAGGAGAACCTGGGAGAAGGAGCGGCTCAGTGAGTACAGACACTGACTGGCACCGAGTGTGAAGCAGGGGAGCCTGGGAGAAGGAGCGGCTCAGTGAGACACTGACTGGCACTGAGTGTGAAGCAGGGGAACCTGGGAGAAGGAGCGGCTCAGTGAGACACTGACTGGCACTGAGTGTGAAGCAGGGGGACCTGGGAGAAGGAGCGGCTCAGTGAGACACTGACTGGCACTGAGTGTGAAGCAGGGGAACCTGGGAGAAGGAGCGGCTCAGTGAGTAACGACACTGACTGGCACTGAGTGTGAAGCAGGGGAACCTGGGAGAAGGAGCGGCTCAGTGAGACACTGACTGGCACTGAGTGTGAAGCAGGGGAACCTGGGAGAAGGAGCAGCTCAGGGAGTAAAGACACTGACTGGCACTGAGTGTGAAGCAGGGGAACCTGGTAGAAGGAGCGGCTCAGTGAGTAAAGACACTGACTGGCACTGAGTGTGACGCAGGGGAACCTGGGAGAAGGAGCGGCTCAGTGAGTAAAGACACTGACTGGCACTGAGTGTGACGCAGGGGAACCTGGGAGAAGGAGCGGCTCAGTGAGTAAAGACACTGACTGGCACTGAGTGTGAAGCAGGGGATCCTGGGAGAAGGAGCGGCTCAGTGAGACACTGACTGGCACTGAGTGTGAAGCAGGGGAACCTGGGAGAAGGAGCGGCTCAGTGAGACACTGACTGGCACAGAGTGTGAAGCAGGGGAACCTGGGAGACGGAGCGGCTCAGTGAGTAAAGACACTGAGTGGCACTGAGTGTGAAGCAGGGGAACCTGGGAGAAGGAGCGGCTCAGTGAGTAAAGACACTGACTGGCACTGAGTGTGAAGCAGGGGAACCTGGGAGAAGGAGCGGCTCAGTGAGTAAAGACACTGACTGGCACTGAGTGTGAAGCAGGGGAGCCTGGCAGAAGGAGCGGCTCAGTGAGTAAAGACAGTGACTGGCACTGAGTGTGAAGCAGGGGAGCCTGGGAGAAGGAGCGGCTCAGTGAGTAAAGACACTGACTGGCACTGAGTGTGAAGCAGGGGAACCTGGGAGAAGGAGCGGCTCAGTGAGTAAAGACACTGACTGGCACTGAGTGTGATGCAGGGGAGCCTGGGAGAAGGAGCGGCTCAGTGAGTAAAGACACTGACTGGCACTGAGTGTGAAGCAGGGGAACCTGGGAGAAGGAGCGGCTCAGGGAGTAAAGACACTGACTGGCACTGAGTGTGAAGCAGGGGAACCTGGGAGAAGGAGCGGCTCAGTGAGACACTGACTGGCACTGAGTGTGAAGCAGGGGAGCCTGGGAGAAGGAGCGGCTCAGTGAGACACTGACTGGCACTGAGTGTGAAGCAGGGGACCTGGGAGAAGGTGCGGCTCAGTGAGTAAAGACACTGACTGGCACTGAGTGTGAAGCAGGGGAACCTGGGAGAAGGAGCGGCTCAGTGAGACACTGACTGGCACTGAGTGTGAAGCAGGGGAACCTGGGAGAAGGAGCGGCTCAGTGAGACACTGACTGGCACTGACTCCAGGGGAATGAACCCGGGGTCGGCTCCTTGTGACCTTGGGCAAGTAACTTTATCTCCCACCAACAACATAGATTGTAAGCTGTACAGGGCAGGGACAGTGTCTGCAAAATGTCTCTGTAAAGCGCTACGTAAAACTAGCAGCGCTATACAAAACATGCTATTATTATTAATATTATTATAAGCTGCACGTTGGCTGCCACTGCATACACCACACACACACACACACACACACACACACACACACACACACACACACACACACACACACACACACACACACACACACACACACACACACACACACACACACTCCATGCTGCTCTTATACCGGGCTTGTTAAAGCGCCACGACGTGCACAATGATTGCAGTCCCGTCTTAAGGAGTTTCAGCCATATTTGCATGGGCCTTGGAAAAATAATTTCACATCAAGGTTTCCGTGGAATTGCAAAGTGCTGGAGGATGTGACAGTGGGGTAGGACTAGGACAAGGGTGGGCAACTTCGGTCCTCAAGGGCCGTCAGGTTTTCAGGATATCCCTGCTTCAGCACAGGTGGCTCAGTCAAAGACTTCCCCACCTGTGCTGAAGCAGGGATATCCTGAATACCTGGCCGGTTGGTGGCTCTTGAGGACTGGAGTTGCCCGCCCCTGAGCTGGGAGGTAACAGGACAATAAAGGCAATTACTAAAAGACAAAATCAGTCTGAGCCTACGTGGGACCCGGGCTTTAACGTGGCACTGGGACGTGGCCTGATCTGTAGCACAGGCATGAAGCTGGTTCGAGTTCTCCGCTTACTTTCTGTTGTGGCCGCGGAAGGCGGATTACTCCGTGGCTTCTTACTTTTCTTTATGCCCTTGGAACCGGAGGTATCTACAAGATAATGACACAATATCAGTGATAAAGTCTGCACACAATGTGGTTACACAATATCCATTACAGCAGGACTGAGCAACCCCAGCCATCAAGACTCCTCGTCCGGATGTAAGGATATCCCTGCTTCAGCACAGGTGGCTCAATCAGTGGTTCAGCTGAAGAGCCTGGTTCAGCACAGGTGGCTCAATCAGTGGCTCAGTCAAACACTGCACCACCTGTGCTGAAGCAGGAATATCCTGAAAACTTGACCTGTTGGGGGACGTGGGAACGCCTCCATTACAGAAATAATGGCCACAGTATCGGAGCTGCAGAATGACCCTTAAATAAGCCCTTGCACAGTTTAACAAGGAGGGGACACACAGCATTACCAGCGAGGGGTGGCAGTGGGTACAAGTGACAGCTGGGCACGCACTGAATGATAAAGCTATCCTCTCTAATCCTCACCCTGAGGCCTGGCAGCAGTACCCGAGCGAGGCGTCTATGTCACACTGTGTAACACTAACTCCAACCCCGGCTGAATTCTGTCGGAGCCCGAGCGGTGACATCAAGGGATCCAAATATCCTGATGGTAACAATCCCAAACTCTTTTAGCGGGCTATTCATTCAACTGCAATAGTTCCGATCGGGGTACGATCACATGGAAACTCCTATTGACTTAAATGGGGGTCGCTTGCTGAGCATTAAGGGTGCAATTGTTTCACCCCAAAATTGAACAACTTTTGCTTTGACACATATGCGCCATTAAGAGGGATAGCGCCACGGACCCTCAGTTTGGGTTTGTAATCTTGCTTTTTCCAATTGGCGCAAATCTCTTGGGAGTGGAGGTAACGTCACCTGAGACCTGTCGGATTTATCTGATGCAAAGAGAGGAAATCTGCAACAGTCCATATATCAGAACATGCCCTCTGCGCCCTCCTCCCATCCTACACCGCTGCCTAACTCTCCTCCTGCCTTCCTTTTCCGCTGTCTCAGAGGAGGATGTGTCGCTGTTGATCTCCTCTTCTCCCTCTACCACTTGCCCTCTTGACCCCATTCCCTCCCATCTCCTAAAACCTCTTGTTCCTACTATAATCCCTATGCTCACACATATTTTTAACTCCTCCCTCTGCTCTGGAACCTTTCCATTCTGCTTTAAACATGCAACATTTATACCATTACTCAAAACCTGCAAGCTTGACCCTACCTGTCTTTCTAACTATCGACCTGTCTCCCTTTTGCCTCTAAACTCCTTGAACGTCTTGTGTTCTCTCACTTGTCCACTTTGCAAACACCTATTCTCTCCTAGACCCTCTACAGTCTGGCTTCTGCACTGCTCACTCCACTGAAACAGCCCTCACTAAAATAAGTAATGACCTCCATGCTGCCAAAGACAGAGGTCATTACACTCTGCTCATATTACTTTACCTGTCTGCAGCATTTGACACCGTGGACCACCCTCTTCTCCTTCACATTCTCCATACTCTTGGCATTCGGAACAAAGTTCTATCCTGGATCTCATCCTACCTCTCCCATCGTACTTTCAGTGTCTCTTCTGCTAACATCTCCTCCTCTATTGATCTCTCTGTGGGGGTACCCCAGGGCTCTGTCCTGGGACCTCTTCTCTTTTCTCTGTACACACTCTCTCTAGGTGACCTAATTACATCCCTTGGATTTAAATATCACCTCTATGCTGATGACACACAAATTTACTTTTCTACCCCTGACCTTACACCTGCTGTACAGACCAAAGTGTCTGAATGTCTCTCTGCGATATCATCCTGGATGGCCCTTCGCCGACTTAAACTTAACATGGCAAAAACAGAGCTCCTTATACTCCCTCCCAAACCTGGCCCTACTACCTCCTTCCACATTACTGTTAGAAGTTCAGTCATTCACCCAGTAGCCCAAGCACGCTGCCTAGGGGTCACACTCTATTCCTCTCTCACGTTCTCCTCTCACATTCAAAACATTTCTAAAACCTGTCGCTTTTTCTTCCGCAATATTACAAATATACACCCTTTCTTTTGTTGCTAGACAGCTAAAACTCTGACAAGCCCTCATTCTCTGATTACTGTAACCTCCTGCTGTCCGGCCTTCTGCCTCTCACCTGTCTCCCCTACAATCTATCCTAAACGCTGCTGCCAGAATCACTCTGCTACATATAGTTACATAGTTACATAGTAGATGAGGTTGAAAAAAGACGTACGTCCATCAAGTTCAACCTATGCTAAATTTAGACAACAGATACTTTATTCTATATTTATACAGGCAGTCCTCGGTTATCCGACACAATGCGTTACTCAAAATGGCGTTGTAAAGCGAAACGTTGTAAAGCGAAACACGTTTTCCCATAGGAACACTGTTTAAATGAAAGGTTCCGTTCCTGAAGGCATTTTTAACACTAAAATACACCAAATATTTTATGCAAGCAATAAGATATGCAGCACACACATAAATTATATAGTGTATATACTGTATTATATATATAATATAACATAATAAATAATATATTATATAGTATAATATAATACAGTATAATATTATAATATTAATATTATATATATATATTATTATATATATACGCTCCTACGACGCATTGCAAGCTCTTTCCTAAATCTGTCTCAGCGTCTCCCCTGCTGAATCCCTCTCCTGGCTTCCTATCAAATCCCGCATCTCACACTCAATTCTCCTCCTCACTTTTAAAGCTTTACACTCTTCTGCCCTAATTACTCGTTATGCACCATCCCGACTTTTGCGTTCTGCTCAAGGATGTCTTCTCTCTACCCCCTTTGTATCTAAAGCCCTCTCCCGCCTTATACCTTTCTCACTGACTGCCCCACACCTCTGGAATGCCCTTCCCCTCAAAAACCGACTAGCAAACGATCCCCCTCACCCTCCAACCCTCCAACCACGCCCTCTCTAACCCCCCCAATCTAACCCCTCTAACCTTTCCCCCGCTAACCCCTCCAACCTCTCCCCATCTAACCTCTCCCCCTCACCCTCTAACCCCTCCATTCACGCCCTCTCTAACTTCTCCCCATCTAACCCCTCCAAACTCACCCCCTCCAATCTCTCCCCATCTAAGCCCTCACCATCTAACCCCTCCAACCTGTTCCGCTCTAACCCCTCCAACCTCTCCCCCTCACCCTCTAACCCCTCCATCCACGCCCTCTCTAACCTCTCCCCTCTAACCCCTCCAACCTCTCCCCCTCACCCTCTAACCCCTCCAACCACGCCCTCTCTAACTTCTCCCCATCTAACCCCTCCAAACTCACCCCCTCCAACCTCTCCCCATCTAACCCCTCACCATCTAACCCCTCCAACCTGTTCCCCATCTAACCCCTCCAACCTCATTAAATATTTTTATTATGATTTGATTAAATATATATATATATTTAGGGTGGCGGGGCGGAGGTTTGCATTGTGTCTGCTACTGATGCTCAAAACAATAGAGGCAGTTCACAGATACAAATGCCTGTAGCTGTTTCAACACAAACCGTCCCGTATCAGTTAAAGAAGCCGAGAAGCAGCCGGGGATTAGTCAGCTGCAGCAGGCCCCGCGCGGCCCATGTGCAGGACGCTCTGTATCCAGGCTTCAGTTTCACGTGTGCTTTTCATAGAGAGTATTCCCCAGGGAGCCCCAGGGCTGATCTGGGCAGCGTTCAGTGGGGGGTGTTAGTTAAAGGGCTGGGAGCAGTCACTTACCTTCTACAAACACGTTACAAGTGCAGCCAGCTTGGCCGAATGAGTTCTCCGCTATACACTGGTAACGGCCTTCATCTTCTGGGAAGGTTTTCTCAATGGTGAGGGAGCACAGGGACCCTGAGGAAGACAAGAATCAGGATGAAGGTCAGATGTCCAAGAACCAAGGTGTAAGGCAGGCGGTTATCAACTCCAGTTCCCAAGCTCCCCCTCCCCCCCAACAGGTCAGGTTTTCAGGATATCCCTGCTTCAGCACAGGTGGCTCAATCAGTGGCTCAGTCGTCGACTGAGGGCTGAACATGGGAACCCCTGGTGTAAGGGTAACAGGGAGGGAGAGTCGTGGATTCCAAATAAAAAAGCATATGCTCATATGATAACGAGATGCATTCAGAGGCGTTTGTAATTCATTCATTATTTTTCTCTCCTGGTGGGGAGAAACCCCTCGCAGAAAAACACTGTACCCGTCTCAAGACTCCTGCTGGGGGGGCTGGGTGTGGGTGAAAGATTCCCGCTGGGGGGGCTGGGTGTGGGTGGAAGACTCCCGCTGGGGGGGCTGGGTGTGGGTGGTAGACTTTCCGCTGGGAGGGCTGGGTGTGGGTGGAAGACTCCCACTGGGGGGGCTGGGTGTGGGTGGAAGACTCCCACTGGGGGGGCTGGGTGTGGGTGGAAGACTCCCACTGGGGGAGCTGGGTGTGGATGGAAGACTCCCGCTGGGGGGGCTGGGTGTGGGTTGAAGACTTCCACTGGGGGGGCAGGGTGTGGGTGGAAGACTTCTGCTGGGGGGGCTGGGTGTGGGTGGAAGACTCCCACTGGGGGGGCTGGGTGTGGGTGGAAGATTCCCGCTGGGGGGGCTGGGTGTGGGTGGAAGACTCCCATTGGGGGGGCTGGGTGTGGGTGGAAGACTCCCGTTGGGGGGGCTGGGTGTGGGTGGAAGACTCCCGCTGGGGGGGCTGGGTGTGGGTGGAAGACTCCCACTGGGGGGGCTGGGTGTGGATGGAAGACTCCCGCTGGGGGGGCTGGGTGTGGGTGGAAGACTCCTGCTGGGGGGGCTGGGTGTGGATGGAAGGCTTCCACTGGGGGGACTGGGTGTGGATGGAAGACTCCCGCTGGGGGAGCTGGGTGTGGGTGGAAGACTCCCGCTGGGGGGGGGGGGGGCTGGATGTGGGTGGAAGACTCCCGCTAGGGGAGCTGAGTGTGGGTGGAAGACTCCCGCTGGGGGAGCCGGGTGTGGGTGGAAGACTCCCGCTGGGGGAGCCGGGTGTGGGTGGAAGACTTCCGCTGGGGGAGCTGGGTGTGGATGGAAGACTTCCGCTGGGGGGGCTGGGTGTGGGTGGAAGACTTCCGCTGGGGGAGCTGGGTGTGGGTGGAAGACTTCCGCTGGGGGAGCCGGGTGTGGGTGGAAGACTTCCGCTGGGTGGGCTGGGTGTGGGTGGAAGACTCCCACTAGGGGAGCTGGGTGTGGATGGAAGACTTCCGCTGGGGGGGCTGGGTGTGGGTGGAAGACTTCCGCTGGGGGAGCTGGGTGTGGGTGGAAGACTTCCGCTGGGGGAGCTGGGTGTGGGTGGAAGACTCCCGCTGGGGGAGCTGGGTGTGGGTGGAAGGCTTCCGCTGGGGGGGCTGGGTGTGGGTGGAAGACTCCCGCTGGGGGGGCTGGGTGTGGGTGGAAGACTCCCGCTGGGGGAGCTGGGTGTGGATGGAAGACTCCCGCTGGGGGGGCTGGGTGTGGGTGGAAGGCTTCCGCTGGGGGGGCTGGGTGTGGGTGGAAGACTCCCGCTGGGGGAGCTGGGTGTGGGTGGAAGACTCCCGCTGGGGGGGCTGGGTGTGGGTGGAAGGCTTCCGCTGGGGGGGCTGGGTGTGGGTGGAAGACTCCTGCTGGGGGGGCTAGGTGTGGGTGGAAGACTCCTGCTGGGGGAGCTGGGTGTGGGTGGAAGACTCCCGCTGGGGGAGCTGGGTGTGGGTGGAAGACTCTCGCTGGGGGAGCTGGGTGTGGATGGAAGACTCCCGCTGGGGGGGGGGGGGGCTGGATGTGGGTGGAAGACTCCCGCTAGGGGAGCTGGGTGTGGGTGGAAGACTCCCGCTGGGGGAGCCGGGTGTGGGTGGAAGACTCCCGCTGGGGGAGCTGGGTGTGGGTGGAAGACTCCCGCTGGGGGAGCTGGGTGTGGGTGGAAGACTCCCGCTAGGGGAGCTGGGTGTGGATGGAAGACTTCCGCTGGGGGGGCTGGGTGTGGGTGGAAGACTTCCGCTGGGGGAGCCGGGTGTGGGTGGAAGACTTCCGCTGGGTGGGCTGGGTGTGGGTGGAAGACTCCCGCTAGGGGAGCTGGGTGTGGATGGAAGACTTCCGCTGGGGGAGCTGGGTGTGGGTGGAAGACTCCCGCTGGGGGAGCTGGGTGTGGGTGGAAGACTCCCGCTGGGGGAGCTGGGTGTGGGTGGAAGACTCCCGCTGGGGGAGCTGGGTGTGGGTGGAAGGCTTCCGCTGGGGGGGCTGGGTGTGGGTGGAAGACTCCCGCTGGGGGAGCTGGTTGTGGGTGGAAGGCTTCCGCTGGGGGGGGCTGGGTGTGGGTGGAAGACTCCCGCTGGGGGGGCTGGGTGTGGGTGGAAGACTCCCGCTGGGGGAGCTGGGTGTGGATGGAAGACTCCCGCTGGGGGAGCTGGGTGTGGGTGGAAGGCTTCCGCTGGGGGGGCTGGGTGTGGGTGGAAGACTCCCGCTGGGGGGGCTGGGTGTGGGTGGAAGACTCCCGCCACGGGAGCTGGGTGTGGATGGAAGACTCCCGCTGGGGGAGCTGGGTGTGGATGGAAGACTCCCGCTGGGGGAGCTGGGTGTGGATGGAAGACTCCCGCTGGGGGAGCTGGGTGTGGGTGGAAGGCTTCCGCTGGGGGGGCTGGGTGTGGGTGGAAGACTCCCGCTGGGGGGGCTGGGTGTGGGTGGAAGACTCCCGCTGGGGGGGCTGGGTGTGGGTGGAAGACTCCCGCCACGGGAGCTGGGTGTGGGTGGAAGGCTTCCGCTGGGGGGGCTGGGTATGGGTGGAAGACTCCCGCTGGGGGGGCTGGGTGTGGGTGGAAGACTCCCGCTGGGGGGGATGGGTGTGGGTGGAAGGCTTTTGCTGCCAAAACGTTGCTCGGTTTTTCATTCTTATTAACTACTATAAGACTACATTGACGAGTGTCACCCAACCCAGGCCCAGCAGAGGACAGAAAAAACTATATTCTAACGCTACTTTCTTTAACTACGACGCCATAAATAAATTCTGCGCATTACTCAGACTGGACGGCAAAGTTCTACCTTTCTGTGCCCCGCGTACGCCGAAGATCTCCCGCAGGGTCGGATCGCTGCTTTATGGCAACATGTGATTTAATCTGGATTAGTGCGGACTGTTGCTGGGGCTGTAAAGCAAAGTGCTAAAACAGAAAAAATAGTGGCGCCCTTGCATCTATAAATAGTGATTAACACACATTAGAATGCAATAATTAAATTATACAATATAAATGAATACAACCGTATGGTGATAATGAAGGCTGAATATATTTCCAAAGTAAGAAGCAGGTAGAACAAGCGCATGAAAACGTCCACATGCACGAGGAATGGCTGCCTCTCCGCTTCAGGTGTCCGTGTTGGCACCTCAGTTCCACGATGCTTGTGGATTGATGGGATGTGCGGTGGCATCGTGGGAACTGAGGTGCCAACACGGACATCTGCCCTTACCAACAGCAGCATCTCGCGAGAGAGTCTGAGCAGATTACGGACAGAGGCACCTGGGCCACGGGTACGAGAGGTCTGACGGCATTAGGCGACTCCCAAGCAGACGGAGTTCCCACCTAGCCACCCAGCTGGTCTGAGTAGGAGACGGAGGAACACGCGTGCAGGACACCTGAAGCGGAGAGGCAGCCATTCCTCGTGCATGTGGACGTTTTCATGCGCTTGTTCTACCTGCTTCTTACTTTGGAAATATATTCAGCCTTCATTATCACCATACGGTTGTATTCATTTATATTGTATAATTTAATTATTGCATTCTAATGTGTGTTAATCACTATTTATAGATGCAAGGGCGCCACTATTTTTCTGTTTTTGTTCCTGACACTAACTCAGGGTGGTTAGTTTTGTAGCTGGCAGCCCCAATCACTTGGATATCACATACTATTGTTTTTGCGTGTTTATTATTATCACTTAATACTAGAATAGCGCTACACACAAACACAATCTTTTTTTCTATAGTAAAGCAAAGTGCTGCAAACATTCTATTAATAATAACTGTATTATTGTTATATTTGTGCCCACATCTTGAACCAAACGCCTGTGGTTGTATAACAGAATCCTGCAGCCGGTCTGCAAACCTCAATCCCTTACTGACCTCCACAAGCACAACGAATGCAAAACACAGAAAGATTAGTTACACCTATACAACCCGCAGAGTTACACCTATACAACCCGCAGAGTTACACCTATACAACCCGCAGTTACACCTATACAACCCGCAGAGTTACACCTATACAACCCGCAGTTACACCTATACAACCCGCAGAGTTACACCTATACAACCCGCAGAGTTATACCTATACAACCCGCAGAGTTACACCTATACAACCCGCAGAGTTACACCTATACAACCCGCAGAGTTACACCTATACAACCCGCAGAGTTACACCTATACAACCCGCAGAGCTACACTGAGCGCCCACCTTCCCATGCAGAGGCAGCAATAAGGGCGTGACCCAGGGGGGACACTTCCAGGCACTTTTGGGGTTATGAAGTAATGCAAGCTTAATATCAAGTACAACAGGGAGTGGCTAACGCCAGTCCTCAAGGGCCCCCAACAACTCAGGTTTTAGGGATATCCCAGCTTCAGCACAGGTGGGGCAGTCGAAGACTGAGCCACTGATTGAGCCACCTGTGCTGAAGCTGGAATATCATGAAAACCTGATCTGGGGGAAGAGCGAGAGAGCTGAGGGGGGAGGGGCGAGAGAGCTGAGGGGGGAGGGGCGAGAGCTGAGGGGGGAGGGGCGAGAGCTGATGGAGGGAAGAGAGAGAGAGCTGAGGGGGGAGAAGAGAGCTGAGGGGGGGAGGGGGGAGAAGAGAGCTGAGGGGGGGAGGGGGGAGAAGAGAGCTGAGGGGGGGGAGGGGGAGAAGAGAGCTGAGGGGGGGGAGGGGGAGAAGAGAGCTGAGGGGGGGGAGGGGGAGAAGAGAGCTGAGGGGGGGGAGGGGGAGAAGAGAGCTGAGGGGGGGGAGGGGGAGAAGAGAGCTGAGGGGGGGGGGGAGGGGGAGAAGAGAGCTGAGGGGGGGGGGGGGGAGGGGGAGAAGAGAGCTGAGGGGGGGGAGGGGGAGAAGAGAGCTGAGGGGGGGGAGGGGGAGAAGAGAGCTGAGGGGGGGGGAGGGGGAGAAGAGAGCTGAGGGGGGGGAGGGGGAGAAGAGAGCTGAGGGGGGGGAGGGGGAGAAGAGAGCTGAGGGGGGGGGGAGAGCGAGAGAGAGAGCTGAGGGTGGAAGAGAAAGAGAGCTGAGGGGGAAGAGAAAGAGAGCTGAGGGGGGAGGGGAGAGCTGAGGTGGGGAGAGCTGAGGGGGAGAAGAGAGAGTACTGGGGGGGGGAAGAGAGGGAGAGCTGAGGGTTATGGAGTGAGAGAGCTGAGGGGAAGTGAGAGAGCTGAGGGGAAGAGAGAGAGCGAGCTTGTGAGGGGGAGTTGATGATGAGGAGGAGGGGTAGAGCTGATGAGGAGGAGGAGAGGGAAAGCTGGTGAGGGGGAGATGATGATGAGGGGGAGAGCTGGTGAGGGGGATCTGATGAGGAGGTGGGATAACTGGTGAGGAGGAGTTGATGATGTGGGGGAGAGAGCTGGTGAGGGGGAGCTGATGATCGGGGGAGAGCTGGTGAGCGGGAGCTGATGAGGATGAGGAGGGGAGAGCTGGTGAGGTAGAGCTGATGAGAGGGAGAGCTGGTGGGGGTGAGCTGATGAGGAGGAGGGGGGATAGCTGGTGAGGAGGAGTTGATGATCGGGGGGAGAGCTGGTGAGTGAAAGCTTATGAGGATGAGGAGGGGAGAGCTGGTGAGGCAGAGCTGATGAGGAGGGGGAGAGCTGGTGGGGGTGAGCTGATGGTGAGGGAGAGCTAAGGAAGGGGGGAGCTGGTGAGGGGGAGCTGATGATGATGAGGGGGGAGAGCTGGTGAGGGGGAGCTGATGATTATGAGGGGGGAGAGCTGGTGAGGGGGAGCTTATGATGATGAGGGGGGGGAGCTGGTGTGAGGGAGCTGATGATTATGAGGGGGAGAGCTGGTGAGGGCGAGCTTATGATGATGAGGGGGGAGAGCTGGTGTGGGGGTGCTGATGATTATGAGGGGGAGAGCTGGTGAGGGGGAGCTTATGATGATGAGGGGGGAGAGCTAGTGTGGGGGAGCTGATGATTAGAGAGAGGATGGGAGAGGGAGAAAAAAAATTACAGTCAGTATTAATATTAATGGAGCCCTGAAAAGTTTTTTGCCCGGGGGCCGCCCATGTCTCGCTCCGCCACTGATACTGAGCATCCTTTGATTTCTATAGCAGATGTTATCTATCCTCCCCAGCAGTGCAAGATCTTTGTAACACTTTCCTATTTCCTGGCTGTGTGTAACATCTTAGTGTCACATATAAAGTGTCTGCGGAGTTCATTTTGGAGTTGAAATTGGAGGTGAACATTACAAGAAACTCTGCGCACTTTGCACTCTGCGCACTCTGCACTCCCACCAACAACAACTTTGCAACTGTGAGACATTCACTTTCTAAATGCTGTGATTATTTGTACACTTCCTATCCTCCAGTACCTGGTTTAGTCTCTCCTCCTGCACCTCACTATCCCCTGCCTCCTGCATCTCACTATGCCCTCCCTCCTGCACCTCACTATGCCCTCCCTCCTGCATCTCACTGTGCCCTCCCTCCTGCACCTCACTATGCCCTCCCTCCTGCATCTCACTATGCCCTCCCTCCTGCATCAAACTATGCCCTCCCTCCTGCACCTCACTATGCCCTCCCTCCTGCATCTCACTATGCCCTCCCTCCTGCATCTCACTGTGCCCTCTCTCTTGCACCTCACTATGCCCTCCCTCCTGCATCTCACTATGCCCTCCCTCCTGCATCTCACTATGCCCTCCCTCCTGCACCTCACTATGCCCTCCCTCCTGCATCTCACTATGCGCCTGTGACACGCTTCATATTGCACCGGGCTGTTTGAGGCTATTTGGGAAGTCGCCGGAATGAGAAAGTCCTGCTATGTTTCCTGCACACACTGCGATGCCTCACCCTAAGCTGTGTGGTGTTTCTCAACCAGGGCACCCTGGGGTGTGGAGACCCTCTGCCAAGGGTCCGTGGCCTCTGGGGAAACGCTCAGCTGGCGCGTTTCGCGCTGGAGACAGCGATCCGCCTCTACTCGCTCTCCTCTCTCAGCCTGGCACAGGGGAGAGGCGGGAGAGGTGGATCGCAGCCTCACCGGCGTGAGTGTGCCGTGTGTGATAGGGGAAGGTGAGGAGGGTGCGATGTGAGGAGGTTTGAGATAAAGGGTGAGTGTTCTGTGACAAGCGGGGGTGAATGTGGAGTGTGTTGAGAATAAGGGCGAGTATGAAGTGTGAGTGTGTAAGAAGGGAGTAAGTGTGGTGGGGTTGTGTATGTGAGGAGAGTGAGTGTGGAGACTTTGTCCGTGTGAGGAGGGTGAGTCGTGTGGTGTGTGAGAAGGGTGAGTGTGGCGTATGTACACGGGAGAAGGGTGAGTGTAATGTGTGTGGACGTGTGAGATGGGTGAGTGTAATGTGTGTGTACGTGTGAGAAGGGTGAGTGTAGGCATGTGAGATGGGTAAGTGTAAAGTGTGTGGATGTGTAAGATGGGTGAGTGTAATGTGTGTGGACGTGTGAGAAGGGTGAGTGTGGTGTGAGAAGGGTGAGGGTAGAGTGTGTGGGTGGGTGTGTGTGTGAGAAGGGCGATTGTGGTGTGTGTACGTGTGAGAAGGGTGAGTGTGGTGTGTGTACGTTTGAGAAGGGTGAGTGTGGTGTGTGTGTACGTGTGAGAAGGTTGAGTGCAGTGTGTGTGGGCGTGTGAGAAGGTTGAGTGCAGTGTGTGAGAAGGGTGAGTGTGGTGTGTGTACGTTTGAGAAGGGTGAGTGTAGTGTGTGTGTACGTGTGAGAAGGGTGAGTGTGGTGTGTGTACGTTTGAGAAGGGTGAGTGTAGTGTGTGTGTATGTGTGAGAAGGTTGAGTGCAGTGTATGGGGGCGTGTGAGAAGGGTGAGTGCAGTATGTGTGGGCGTGTGAGAAGGATGAGTGCAGTGTGTGTGGGCGTGTGAGTGAGAAGGTGAGTGCAGTGTGTGTGGGCGTGTGCGTGAGAAGGGTGAGTGCAGTGTGTGTGGGCATGTGAGAAGGGTGAGTGCAGTGTGTGTGGGCGTGTGAGAAGGGTGAGTGCAGTATGTGTGGGCGTGTGAGTGAGAAGGGTTTGCATGAGGTCTGATGAGCAGGGGTGTCCGTGCTCAGAATAATTGCAAATCACCGATTTATATCAGAGACTTTCTAGCAAATAAATTCATTTCTGAGTCTGTTCCAATGGTGCTTTTTGCAAAATGCAAACTCTATACATCTCGTACAGTGTGTTTCTCTGAGCAGCGCATGTATTTGTATTATACACAGAGCAGCGTGTGCACCTGTCTTATACGCAGAGCAGCGTGTGTATCTGTATTACAGTATACGCAGAGCAGCGTGTATCTGTATTATACGCAGAGCAGCGTGTGTATCTGTATTACTGTATACGCAGAGCAGCGTGTATATCTGTATTATACACAGAGCAGCGTGTATATCTGTATTATACACAGAGCAGCGTATATCTGAATTATACACAGAGCAGCGTGTATCTGTATTATACATAGAGCAGCGTTTGTATCTGTATTATACGCAGAACAGCACGTGTATTTGTATTATACGCAGAGCAGCACGTGTATCTGTATTATACACAGAGCAGTGTGTATCTGCATTATATGCAGAGCAGCGTGTATCTGTATTATATACAGAGCAGTGTGTGTATCTGTATTATACGCAGAGCAGCGTGTATATCTGTATTATACGCAGAGCAGTGTGTTTCTGCATTATACGAAGAGCAGCATGTGTATCTGTATTATACGCAGAGCAGCGTGGGTATCTGTATTATACACAGAGCAGCGTGTATCTGTATTATACACAGAGCAGCGTGTGTATCTGTATTATACGCAGAGCCGCGTGTGTATCTGTATTATACACAGAGCAGTGTGTATCTGTATTATACACAGAGCAGCGTGGGTATCTGTATTATAGACAGAGCAGCGTGTATCTGTATTATACGCAGAGCAGCGTGTATCTGTATTATACGCAGAGCAGTGTGTATCTGCATTATACGCAGAGCAGCGTGTGTATCTGTATTATACGCAGAGCAGCGTGTGTATCTGTATTTTTCACAGAGCAGCGTTTATCTGTATTATACGCAGAGCAGCGTGTATCTGTATTATACACAGAGCAGTGTGTGTCTGTATTATACACAGAGCAGTGTGTGTCTGTATTATACACAGAGCAGTGTGTGTCTGTATTATACACAGAGCAGTGTGTATCTGCATTATACACAGAGCAGTGTGTGTATCTGTATTATACGCAGAGCAGTGTGTATCTGTATTATACGCAGAGCATTGTGTATCTGTATTATACACAGAGCAGCGTGTGTATCTGTATTATACGCAGAGCCGCGTGTGTATCTGTATTATACACAGAGCAGTGTGTATCTGTATTATACACAGAGCAGCGTGGGTATCTGTATTATAGACAGAGCAGTGTGTATCTGTATTATACGCAGAGCAGCGTGTATCTGTATTATACGCAGAGCAGTGTGTATCTGCATTATACGCAGAGCAACGTGTGTATCTGTATTATACGCAGAGCAGCGTGTGTATCTGTATTTTTCACAGAGCAGTGTGTGTCTGTATTATACACAGAGCAGTGTGTGTCTGTATTATACACAGAGCAGTGTGTGTCTGTATTATACACAGAGCAGTGTGTATTTGCATTATACACAGAGCAGTGTGTGTATCTGTATTATACGCAGAGCAGTGTGTATCTGTATTATACGCAGAGCAGTGTGTATCTGTATTATACACAGAGCAGTGTGTATCTGCATTATACGCAGAGCAGCGTGTGTATCTGTATTATACACAGAGCAGCGTGTGTATCTGTATTATACGCAGAGCAGTGTGTATCTGCATTATACGCAGAGCAGCGTGTGTATCTGTATTATACGCAGAGCAGGGTGTGTATCTGTATTATACGCAGAGCAATCTGTGTATCTGTATTATACGCAGAGCATGGTGTGTATCTGTATTATACGCAGAGCAGCGTATGTATTTGTATTATACGCAGAGCAGCGTGTATTTGTGTTATACGCAGAGCAGTGTGTGTATCTGTATTATACGCAGAGCAGCATGTATTTGTGTTATACGCAGAGCAGTGTGTATCTGCATTATACGCAGAGCAGCGTATGTATCTGTATTATACGCAGAGCAGTGTGTATTTGTGTTATACGCAGAGCAGCATGTATTTGTGTTATACGCAGAGCAGCATGTATTTGTGTTATACGCAGAGCAGCGTATGTATCTGTATTATACGCAGAGCAGTGTGTATTTGTGTTATACGCAGAGCAGCATGTATTTGTGTTATACGCAGAGCAGCGTGTAGCTGTTCCTTATATAAATATGCCCCATATTTATAATAATTTGCACAATCAGATGGTAAACTGATCCCGCATATTTCTGATTTCCAAGTCTGCCCGGATTAATCACTTGGTATTTCCTCCCCCCCCCCCCCCCAGTGACCTCGAGCATAGAGTAACCTTTTCCCTGAGTATTAAGGGACACTGCACGGGTTAAAAACCTCTCCCTCCTCTCATATGTCTTGTTACTCCGCACTGTGACTATACCCCGATACCCACAAAGAGTCCGTCCTAGCACAGTACCTGCCAGATCACCAGGATCATGTACCTGTCACTATGTAACACACTGAATAGTCCGGGTATTACTGTAATCCGGAACCTTCTGCAAAGAAGATCATATACCTGTCACTATGTAACAAACGGAATATTCCGGGTGTTACTGTAATCCGGAACCTTCTGCAAACAAGATAATATACCTGCCACTATGTAACAAACGGAATATTCCGGGTATTACTGTAATCCGGAACCTTCTGCAAAGAAGATAATATACCTGCCACTATGTAACAAACGGAATATTCCGGGTATTACTGTAATCCGGAACCTTCTGCAAAGAAGATAATATACCTGTCACTATGTAACAAACGGAATATTCCAGGTATTACTGTAATCCGGAACCTTCTGCAAAGAAGATAATATACCTGCCACTATGTAACAAACGGAATATTCCGGGTATTACTGTAATCCGGAACCTTCTGCAAAGAAGATAATATACCTGTCACTATGTAACAAACGGAATATTCCAGGTATTACTGTAATCCGGAACCTTCTGCAAAGAATATAATATACCTGCCACTATGTAACAAACGGAATATTCCGGGTATTACTGTAATCCGGAACCTTCTGCAAAGAAGATAATATACCTGCCACTATGTAACAAACGGAATATTCCGGGTATTACTGTAATCCGGAACCTTCTGCAAAGAAGATAATATACCTGTCACTATGTAACACACTGAATATTCCGGGTATTACTGTAATCCGGAACCTTCTGCAAAGAAGATAATATACCTGTCACTACCTAAAAAACGGAATATTCCGGGTATTACTGTAATCTGGAACCTTCTGCAAAGAAGATAATATACCTGTCACTATGTAGCAAACGGAATATTCCGGGTATTACTGTAATCCGGAACCTTCTGCAAAGAAGATAATATACCTGTCACTATGTAACAAACGGAACAGTCCGGGTATTACTGTAATCCGGAACCTTCTGCAAAGAAGATAATATACCTGCCACTATGTAACAAACGGAATATTCCAGGTATTACTGTAATCCGGAACCTTCTGCAAAGAAGATAATATACCTGTCACTATGTAACAAACGGAATATTCCAGGTATTACTGTAATCCGGAACCTTCTGCAAAGAAGATAATATACCTGTCACTATGTAACAAACGGAATATTCCGGGTATTACTGTAATCCGGAACCTTCTGCAAAGAAGATAATATACCTGATAAACATGATCAGCGCAGAAATCGGATTATAAGAAGGTCCGTGGATCTCCGTGTTATGGGTGTAATGCAGAGCAGGTGTTCCCCAAAGGTGAGCATTCATTAAGGTAATGACAGGCAGGGGGTGTGCATTCATTAAGGTAATGACAGGCAGGGGGTGTGCATTCATTAAGGTAATGACAGGCAGGGTGTGTGCATTCATTAAGGTAATGACAGGCAGGGGGTGTGCATTCATTAAGCTAATGACAGGCAGGGTGTGTGCATGCATTAAGGTAATGACAGGCAGGGGGTGTGCATGCATTAAGGTAATGACAAGCAGGGGGTGTGCATTCAGTAAGGTAATGACAAGCAGGGGGTGTGAAGGCATTAAGGTAATGACAGGCAGGGGGTGTGCATGCATTAAGGTAATGACAGGCAAGGGGTGTGCATGCTTTAGGGTAATTACAGGCAGGGGGTCAGCATCATTAAGGTAATGACAGGCAGGGGGTGTGCATGAATTAAAATAATGACAGGCAGGGTGTGTGCATTCATTAAGGTAATGACAGGCAGGGGGTGTGCATGCATTAAGGTAATGACAGGCAGGGGGTGTGCATGCATTAAGGTAATGACAGGCAGGGGGTGTGCATGCATTAAGGTAATGACAGGCAGGGGCTGTGCATGCATTAAGGTAATGACAGGCAGGGGCTGTGCATTCATTAAGGTTATGACAGGCAGGGGGTGTGCATGCAGTAAGGTAATGACAGGCAGGGGGTGTGCATTCAGTAAGGTAATGACAAGCAGGGGGTGTGCATGCCCGCTAAGGTGCAGCTCTGTGTATAACACCCACAGAGGGGCAGCTCTGTATATAGCACCCACGGAGCTCTGTATATAGCACCCACAGAGCTCTGTATATAGCACCCACGGAGCTCTCTATATAACACCCACGGAGCTCTGTATATAACACCCACGGAGCTCTGTATATACCACCCACGGAGCTCTGTATATAACACCCACGGAGCTCTGTATATAACACCCACGGAGCTCTGTATATAACACCCACGGAGCTCTGTATATAGCACCCACGGAGCTCTGTATATAGCACCCACGGAGCTCTGTATATAGCACCCACGGAGCTCTGTATATAGCACCCACGGAGCTCTGTATATAGCACCCACGGAGCTCTGTATATAGCACCCACGGAGCTCTGTATATAACACCCACGGAGCTCTGTATATAACACCCACGGAGCTCTGTATATAACACCCACGGAGCTCTGTATATAACACCCATGGTGCTCTGTATATAACAGCCGCTGAGGGGCAGCTCTGTGTGGAACACAGCGTGGGGCTCGTGGCATAAATGGGTGGCTGAAGTGATCTGTGGCCGGCAGATTTCATACGGCACTTTGGGGCGGGTTTAACCCTTGTGCTGCCAGTAGCGTTATCTCAAGTGACCGCGGTACTCGCCACGGAGGAAGCGCAGCCGCAGAGATCCATCCGGAACCCGGAGTATCTCCAGCAAACTGCACTGTGACTTTCTTATTTCATCTGAATGACACAGACCGCCTGGGAGATGCAGTCCGTAATGCTGGGGTAACAGTGACCCCCGGCTGGGGTAACAGTGACTCCCGGCTGCGGTAACAGTGACCCCCTGCTGCGGTAACAGTGACCCCCGGCTGAGATAACACATTGCTATAGGCCAGGGGTGGGCAATTCCAGTCCTGAAGGGCCACCAACAGGTCAGGTTTTCAAGATATCCCTGCTTCAGCACACCTGAAAACCTGACCTGTTGGTGGCCCTTGAGGACCGGAGCTGCCCACTCCTGCTATAGACTGCAGCTCTCTGACGTAAAGGACGCCGTTATCAATATGTGCGAACGCGACATCAGGCGTTTTTATGTTGAGTATTTCTATAAAATGGATGTCTGTGCCGTATCCTGAACCCTGGCAGAATGGCGGCGTTTCTGGGTCTCCGAGAAATTGGTTATTTTTATGGCTGAAAATTATTTTTTCCTGTTACTTTGATTAAAAAAAAAGATAATGACGGATGTGGTTAATTTTAAAGCTGAAGAATTCACAAAATGTTTTCAGATAATGGGCCAAAAAATACAAAACGCATAGCACAAGTTCCCCATCCCAGCGCCGCCCTGGGAACGCAGGCTGTGAAGGCGGATCTCAGAGTCCATAACCCCTGCAGTGCCACAGAGGCTCAGTGCATAGTGCAGCACAGACCTTGGGTGTCAATGCTGAGAGTGATGGTGAAAACCTCGTACCCCAGTCACATGGGAGCGGTGAGTTTGGGGTCACATTTCGCCTGAACAGATCACATCATTTCTGGGCTAGAGACGCAGCGTTGTATATCAGCTGTCAGGTGCTCAAAGAGTTAACTAACGTTCCAGTATTACAACACTATATAACCTCTGTCACTGTTCTGCCCGTCACCCTGCTCACCGCCACGTCACCCTGCTCACCGCCACCGTCACCCTGCTCACCGCCACGTCACCCTGCTCACTGTGACGTCACCCTGCTCACCGCCACCGTCACCCTGCTCACCGCCACGTCACCCTGCTCACCGCTACGTCACCCTGCTCACCGCGACCGCCACCCTGCTCACCGCTATCCTCACCCTGCTCACTGTGACGTCACCCTGCTCACCGCCACCGTCACCCTGCTCCCCGCGACGTCACCCTGCTCACTGCCACCGTCACCCTGCTCACCGCCACCGTCACCCTGCTCACCGCTATCGTCACCCTCCTCACCGTGACGTCACCCTGCTCCCCGCGACGTCACCCTGCTCACTGCCACCGTCACCCTGCTCACCGCCACCGTCACCCTGCTCACCGCTATCGTCACCCTCCTCACCGTGACGTCACCCTGCTCACCGCCATCGTCACCCTGCTCACCGTGACGTCACCCTGCTCACCGCCATCGTCACACTGCTCACCGCGACCGTCACTCTGCTCACCGTCACAGTCACCCTGCTCACCGCGACGTCACCCTGCTCGCCGCCACAGTCACCCTGCTCACCGCCACCCTGCTCACCGCCACCCTGCTCACAGCCACCGTCACCCTGCTCACCGTCACCCTGCTCACCGCGACCGCCACCCTGCTCACCGCCATCGTCACCCTGCTCACCGTCACCGTCACCCTGCTCACCGCGACCGCCACCCTGCTCACCGCCATCGTCACCCTGCTCACCACAACAGTCACCCTGCTCACCGCGACCGTCACCCTGCTCACCGCGACCGTCACCCTGCTCACCGCGACTGTCACCCTGCTCACCACCATAGTCACCCTGCTCACCATGGAGTCTCTGTCCCCCCTGTTCATTCTCACCATAATATCTGTCCCAATTGTTCCTTCTCACCATGCTGCCTCTGTCCCCCCGTGTTCCTTCTCACCATGCTGTCTGTCCCCCTGTTCCTTCTCACCATGCTGTCTCTGTCCCCCCCTGTTCCTTTTCACCATGCTGTCTGTCCCCCTTCCTTCTCACCATGCTGTCTCTGTCCCCCCTGTTCCTTCTCACCATGCTGTCTCTGTCCCCCCCTGTTCCTTCTCACCATGCTGTCTGTCCCCCTTCCTTCTCACCATGCTGTCTCTGTCCCCCCCTGTTCCTTCTCACCATGCTGTCTCTGTCCCCCCCTGTTCCTTCTCACCATGCTGTCTGTCCCCCTTCCTTCTCACCATGCTGTCTCTGTCCCCCCCTGTTCCTTCTCACCATGCTGTCTCTGTCCCCCCTGTTCCTTCTCACCATGCTGTCTGTCCCCCTTCCTTCTCACCATGCTGTCTCTGTCCCCCCCTGTTCCTTCTCACCATGCTGTCTCTGTCCCCCCCTGTTCCTTCTCTCCATGCTGTCTCTGTCCCCTGTATTCGTCCCTTCGTGCCCTGTATGATACCCGCTTGCCCGTCTCTGTGTGTGGGGGAGTCAGGGCCCTGATGGAATCTGCACCAGTTTCTCAGACACTCTGCGAGTTGGCAGCTGTGATTATCGTGCAATAAACATGCATCCAAAGTCCAGTGAAATGCAGCACATCCCTTTGCTGGCAGGAGATGTGTATGGGAAAAATATGTTGGATATTAAATGAACACATCTCTGAGTTATCGTAAACAAACAGCCTTCCAAAAGGGAAAAAATGGACGGGCCTAACTCGTTATCGCACCCGGTAATATGCGCCAGAGAGTTCGCCAACGCCTGCTACGGATCTGTGTGTGTGTATATATATATATATATTTATTAACAAAATATATAACGTAGGCACACGTATTAAAATATAATATATAAGCAACGTAATCAGATAAATATAAAAATACATCACCCAAACACAACGGCAGGAGGAACAAGACACAGCACTGCCAGGTAAGTAGTCACACAGGACCTGCCAGGTAAGGAGTCACACAAGACCTGACAGGTAAGGAGTCACACAGGACCTGCCAGGTAAGGAGTCACACAAGACCTGACAGGTAAGGAGTCACACAGGACCTGCCAGGTAAGTAGTCACACATAACCTGCCAGGTAAGGAGTCACACAGGACCTGCCGGGTAAGTAGTCACACAGGACCTGCCAGGTAAGTAGTCACACAGGACCTGCCAGTTAAGGAGTCACACAGGACCTGCCAGGTAAGTAGTCATACAGGACCTGCCAGGTAAGTAGTCACACATGACATGCCAGGTAAGTAGTCACACAGGACCTGCCATGTAAGTAGTTACACCGGACCTGCCAGGTAAGGAGTCACAAAGGACCTGCCAGGTAAGTAGTCACACAGGACCTGCCAGGTAAGGAGTCACAAAGGACCTGCCAGGTAAGTAGTCACACAGGACCTGCCAGGTAAGTAGTCATACAGGACCTGCCAGGTAAGTAGTCACACGTGACCTGTCAGGTAAGGAGTCACACAGGACCTGCCAGGCAAGCAGTCACCCAGGACATGCCAGGTAAGTAGTTACACAGAAGCTGCCAGGTAAGTAGTTACACAAAATCTACCAGGTAAGTAGTTACACAGAACCTGCCAGGTAAGTAGTTACACAGAACCTGCCAGGTAAGTAGTAACACAGAATCTGCCAGGTAAGTAGTCACACAGGACCTGCCAGGTAAGTAGTCACACAGGACCTGCCAGGTAAGTAGTCACACAGGACCTGCCAGGTAAGTAGTCACACAGGACCTGCCATGTAAGTAGTTACACCGGACCTGCCAGGTAAGGAGTCACAAAGGACCTGCCATGTAAGTAGTTACACCGGACCTGCCAGGTAAGTAGTCACACAGGACCTGCCAGGTAAGTAGTCACACAAGACCTGCCAGGTAAGTAGTCACACAGGACCTGCCAGGTAAGTAGTCACACAGGACCTGCCATGTAAGTAGTTACACCGGACCTGCCAGGTAAGGAGTCACAAAGGACCTGCCAGGTAAGTAGTCACACAGGACCTGCCAGGTAAGTAGTCATACAGGACCTGCCAGGTAAGTAGTCACACGTGACCTGTCAGGTAAGGAGTCACACAGGACCTGCCAGGCAAGCAGTCACCCAGGACATGCCAGGTAAGTAGTTACACAGAAGCTGCCAGGTAAGTAGTTACACAAAATCTACCAGGTAAGTAGTTACACAGAACCTGCCAGGTAAGTAGTTACACAGAACCTGCCAGGTAAGTAGTAACACAGAATCTGCCAGGTAAGTAGTCACACAGGACCTGCCAGGTAAGTAGTCACACAGGACCTGCCAGGTAAGTAGTCACACAGGACCTGCCAGGTAAGGAGTCACAAAGGACCTGCCAGGTAAGGAGTCACACATAACCTGCCAGGTAAGGAGTCACACATAACCTGCCAGGTAAGTAGTCACACAGGACCTGCCAGGTAAGTAGCCACACATGACCTGCCAAGTAAGTCATTACAAAGAACCTGCCAGGTAAGTAGTCACACAGGACCTGCCAGGTAAGTAGTCACACAGGACCTGCCAGGTAAGTAGCCATACATGACCTGCCAGGTAAGTAGTCACATAGGACCTGTCAGGTAAGTAGTCACACAAGACCTGTCAGGTAAGTAGTCACACAAGACCTGCCAGGTGAGGAGTCACAAAGGACCTGCCAGGTAAGTAGTTACACAGGACCTGCCGGGTAAGTAGTTACACAGGACCTGCCAGGTAAGTAGTCACACAAGACCTGCCAGGTAAGTAGTTACACAGGACCTGCCAGGTAAGGAGTCACACAAGACCTGCCAGGTAAGTAGTTACACAGGACCTGCCAGGTAAGGAGTCACACAGGACCTTCCTCAGGGGGGTCCCGCCAGGACCGAAACGTTGGGTTTATAGTGTGCGGTTTTGTCACTGCTAATACATGTCTTTGTGCTTTTCTGAGTGTTGCTTCTCTTATGGGAAGACAGGGTTTCTATACTGATTTATGCACCGTGACTTTACATTTGTTGCTTGGAGTGCTGGCTGCTGCTTTTATATATATATATATATTAGTCAAAGGCTGAGCCACAGATTGAGTCACCTGTGCTGAAGCATGGACTGATTGAGCCACCTGTGCTGAAGCCGGGATATACTGAAAACCTGACCTGTTGGAGGGGGGGCACTCCAGCCCCAGTGCACATAGAACGCGTCATTAACCTCTCCTCTGCCTCCCTGGCGGCGGTGGAAGGGAATAGATTAATTGTCACATTAACCTCTAATGTGCTGGAAGGCTCAGGCTTGCCTTGGGTAGCAACGCCTTGGGTTCCTTGGCATGTAAAAAGTTATAGCCAATACAACGCAGGGCCTTGTGGCAGCTCAGGAGTTAATTATGTCAGTGATAATTGGTCCACTCAGTCAGGAGAAGTAGCCGTGTGTTTAGGCACTGGTCTTTGAAGTGGGACGTGCAGGTATCCGCCGTACCTGTAATATTCTGGTGTGGAGCCTAAAGTAAGAAGAGGCTGGGGAGGGCAGAAGTATAATAACCCTAACGACAGCGTGAGCCTCGTTACACAAGTCAAACGGTTATATGGTAGGGGCGGGCAGCTCCAGTCCTCAAGGGCCACCAACAGGTCAGGTTTTCAGGATATCCCTGCTTCAGCACAGGTGGCTCAGTCACTGCTTCAGCACCGGTGGGTCAATCAGTGGCTCTGTCTTTGACGGAGCCACTGATTAAGCCACCGGTGCTGAAGCAGGGATATCCTGAAAACCTGACCTGTTGGTGGCCCTTGGAGACTGATGTTGGCCACCCCTGTTATATGGGAACATGAAGGGCGCTGCTGCTTTGCGAGTACATGCCAATGGCTCCAGCACATCCATTACGTGTGCAGGCCACACGGGTTAAACTAAACAGCACCAATGAATGTCATACGATGGGTTAAATCTAGGGGCTTTATTCAAAATATATGTTTTAGCCTTGTAATAATTTCCTGGTCTCTAATTAATATTGTTCTTCTTTCTGAAGATAAGACTGTGTGTAGAACATGTCCCGCAACTGATCTGTGCTCCGCCCCAGTTACCCCCTGCCTTTTTCTGGGGCAGTTATGACGGTGCTGCGTGTTCAGCACAGGCTGCATTGTACACCGTCACAGAACAGCACCTGCATGCTCTGTCCCTTCACTTCTCTCCAGCACCGAAGAGGTTAAACGCGTACGGTGGAATTAACGCCTTGCCCGTCGCAGTTGCACACGTGTGATGGTACGAGGGCACGGGTGTTCAACTCCAGTCCTCAAGGGCCACCAGCAGGTTTTCTGGATATCCCTGCTTCAGCACAGGTGATGCAGTCTTCGACTGCGCCACTGATAGAGCCAGCTGTGCTGAAGCAGGGATATCCTTAAAACCTGTTGGTGGCCCTTGAGGAGTGGAGGTGCCCGCCCCTGCGCTAGGGGTTACGGAGCACCCCCCCTTTATTACATCCTCAGAGTATCGCGACTTCCCTTTCAGGCAGAAGTTTATGCTAAGAAAGCCCCGTTCCTCTCTGAGAGGAGACATGGTACTATACAGGGTGTGCGCAGAATGGCTATTCCACAATACAAACCGCCGGTGAGCGCTATGAGTTCTCACAATAAACGCATACAAAGTGCGCCGGATCAGCAGGAACGTGGCAGCGCACGGAAGAGAGGAAATAACAGCCACCGATATTGGGATTTAAACAAGCCGAAGCGATATTCCGGTCTCCAGTCCCCGTCCAGGCGACGGCTCCTCTGGGAACCTGAAACGTTCGTCGGGTTTGTTTAAATTACAATACGGGCCCAGATGTATCAGGGCAGAGTGCTGCCCTTCTGGGGTAAAAACACGGCACAAAATACACCAAACACAAATACCCCGGGGAAATCAGTAGCAGACTCTCCCCACATTGTTTCACATAGAAATAAGGGTCCCTGGGTCCTGTACTCGGGCTGGGTGGAGGTTTCGGGCCGGTCCTATGGAAGACCCATAACCTGCAGCTCACCCCACACACTGTGTTTAATATACAGCGGGGTTTACAGAGCCCGAAGCATGCAGGGCCCCGGCTAGATACTCACTCTCGGAAGGTACTGTAGGCTACAGTATTTTTTCTTTGATACAATGTTTCCGCCCAGAATTATCCCCGTTTTGGGACACATATGCCCCATACTGTACTTAATTACTTTCTCTATTCATTGTACTGATTTTTTTTTTTTTGCATTTCCAATGGTAAATAAATGTCTAGTTGTTTTTTTAAGCCCAGTACCACTGCTTTTTATTTAATAAGCCGCTTGCCCCACTGGCCCGGTGTCTAGTAATTACCTTCTTGGGAGAGAACGATGTACTTGGGCGACTTGATCACCTTGTCGTCCAGAGTCCACGTGATGGCCGGCGGGGGCTCCGAGGTAACATGGCATTGCAGCACCAGCTTCTCACCGTCCACCACCCGCCTGTCTCGCAATGTCTCCGAAAATGTCGGTGATGACCCTGAGTTCGGGACCTTGCTCTTCCCCACCTCCCCTACAGGACAGCAGTTAACTTCAGCGGTCTCCTCCTTGCCCGCCGGACTGGCATTCTCCTGCGGGTCCGTGCTGTTGCCATTCTCAGTGGGCGCTTTCTTCTTGCCGCCCAACACCGACCTAAAGTCGGGGGTCGCAGGCTTCGGGGACCCCTTCTCCAGCACGGGAGTCTTGGGAAGGGTGGCCTTCTTCCCCAGCACAGAGCGGAAGTCCACCTGCTGCGGGCTGTTGACTTTGCGCTCGTCCTCCGACAAGGCCTTGGGTTTGACCTGTCTCTGCAGGTTGGCTCTGAAGTCCATCTGCTCGGCTGGGATGTCCGGCAGATCTTCCTCCGAAATGCTCCTGGTGTTCACCTTCTTCCCCAAAACCCTACGGAAGTCCAACTGTTCCGCCTCTTGCTGCCTCAGTCTTTCCTCTGTGTGCTCCCTGACCTCCACTCTCCTCTTGAAGACCCCACGACTGTTCTCTGGCTCCTCGCTGAGTCTCTTAGTGACCCTGCCAAGCCTCAGCACATCAGCATCCGTGCATCCCTCCCTCTCTGCGGAGCTGGGCTGCTCCCTCTTCCTAAGTGTCAGCGAAAGGAAAGAAAGAAAGGCACTTGGGGAGGCTTGGCTTTAAAATCAAACAATTCCTATGCTTGGAAGAAATGTCTTTAGGGGAGGGGAGTTTGATTAGAAGGAACACAGTCTTGCTTTATTACATCAGTGATGACTTCAGTGGCCTTATAAGGGAACAAGCAATAAAAGAACACAAATCTCCTGCCTTCCTCTGCCTCTGCCTCTGCCTCTGCACAGTGTGTTGGGTCACATTTGGGGGATTAGGTTGGCTCTCGGGTCTGGGAGGGAAGGGAATTAGCAGAGTAAAAAATAGAAGCCACTCAGGAGCGGCCTGAGAACCAGCAGTACTTACTCTGTGTGTGCACCCCCACTGCCCGCCGCACTCTCCCTCAGCACCACGGATACCTGCCAGCTGCACTCACCCGCTGGGTTCCTGCAATCCAAGCAAAGGGGAAGTTTTTTTATTATCAACAAGGAAAATGATCAAATGCGTCATAATTACTTTGTTATGTATTTTTCTCAACCTTTGGACAATAGGATACACTCTCCAACCCCCTCTCTCCCTCAAACTCTTTTTCACTTTCCCACTCTCTCGCTTCCAGGCATTCTCTCTCTCTCCCTCTCTCTCTCTCTCTCTCTCACACACACTCTGACACACACACACTCACTCACACACTCACACACACATTCTCTCTCACATACACACACACATTCTCTCTCTCACATACACACACACACACACACACACACACACACACACACACACACACATACTCTCACATACACACACTCTCTTACACACACATACATTCTCTCTCTCACATACACACACACATTCTCTCTCACACATACACACACACCCTCTCTTACACACACATTCTCTCTCTCACATACATACACGCACACACACACATTCTCTCACACACACACACATTCTCTCACACACACATTCTCTCTAACATTAACACATTCTCTCTCACATACACACACATTCTTTCTCACACACATTCTCTCTCTCACACACACACACAGATTCTCTCTCTCACCCACACAGATTCTCTCTCTCACCCACACAGATTCTCTCTCACATACACACACATTCCCTCTCTCACACACATTCTCTCTCTCACACACATTCTCTCTCTCACACACACACACATTCTCTCTCTCACACACAGATTCTCTCTCACATACACACACATTCTCTCTCACACACACATTCTCTCTCTCACATACACACACATTCTCTCTCACACAAACATTCTCTCTCACACACACATTCTCTCTCTCACACACACACATTCTCTCTCTCTCTCACACACACACTCTGACACACACACACTCACTCACACACTCACTCACACACACATTCTCTCTCACATACACACACACATTCTCTCTCTCTCACATACACACACACACACACACAGACACACACACACATACTCTCACATACACACACTCTCTTACACACACATATATTCTCTCTCTCACATACACACAGACACACATTCTCTCTCACACATACACACAAACCCTCTCTTACACACACATTCTCTCTCTCACATACATACACGCACACACACACATTCTCTCACACACACACATTCTCTCACACACACAGATTCTCTCTCACATACACACATTCTCTCTCTCACACACACACACACACAGATTCTCTCTCTCACCCACACAGATTCTCTCTCTCACCCACACAGATTCTCTCTCACATACACACACATTCCCTCTCACACACACATTCTCTCTCTCACACACATTCTCTCTCTCACACACATTCTCTCTCACACACACACACACACACACACACACACACACACACACACACACACACACACACACACACACACACACAACCACACACACACACACACACACACACACACACACACACACACACACACATTCTCTCGCTCACATACACACACATTCTCTCTCACATACACACACATTCTCTCTCACACACACATTCTCTCTCTCACATACACACACATTCTCTCTCACACAAACATTCTCTCTCTCTCACACACACATTCTCTCTCTCACACACACATTCTCTCACACACATTCTCTCTCACACACATTCTCTCTCTCACACACATTCTCTCTCTCACACACACACACACACACACATTCTCTCACACACACATTCTCTCTCTCACACACATTCTCTCACATACACACACATTCTCTCTCTCACACACACATTCTCTCTCTCACACACACACACATTCTCTCTCTCACACACACACACATTCTCTCTCTCACACACACATTCTCTCTCACACGCACACACACTCACACATTCTCTCTCACATACACATTCTCTCTCACACACACACAGATTCTCTCTCACATACACACACATTCTCTCTCTCACACACACATTCTCTCTCTCACATACACAATCATTCTCTCTCTCAAACACACATTCTCTCTCTCACATACACACACATTCTCTCTCACACACACATTCTCTCTCACACACACATTCTCTCACACACACACATTCTCTCACACACACACATTCTCTCACACACACATTCTCTCTCTCACATACACACACATTCTCTCTCACATACAAATTCTCTATCTCACACACACACACAGATTCTTTCTCACATACACACACATTCTCTCTCTCACACACACATTCTCTCTCTCACACGCACATTCTCTCTCTCACACGCACATTCTCTCTCTCTCACATACACACACATTCTCTCTCTCTCTCTCTCTCACAGACACACACGTTCTCTC